>NC_053027.1:307476687-307776687 GCF_003073215.2 Triticum urartu
ATCTTGATCTACCTGATGCTCAGGTGGAAGAGGAGGAGGAGGTGGTGGTGGCAGAGCCAGTGAGTTTGACCAACATTGAAACAATGCTATGAAATGCTCGTGCATTCCGTGAACTTTCACCTGCAGAAGAAAAACGGTGGGCCCGCATGTTGGAACAATGCAATGTTGCTGTCACCCCAGGAAATAAGCTGTCAGTATTCTCAGCTATGGTTACCTTTCTTCAGGTGAAGACATCTGAGCGGATGACCAACAAATCATTCGATGCGATGTTGGCTGCTTTCCGCGAATCTTTCCCAGATGCGTCTGAGCTGCCACACACCTACAGTAAAATGAAGAATTTCCTTCGTGCAGTTGGAATTGGATATGATATGATCCATGTTTGTAAGAATAATTGTGTTCTGTTCCGGAAGGATTATGCCAACTTAAGTGAATGCCCGAAATGCAAATCATCAAGATGGAAAGATGGCGATGCTGTGAAGAGGATTCCTCATAATGTTTTGAGACATTTTCCAATTACACCAAGATTGCAGAGGTTGTTTCATGATGCTGAAACAAGAGAGGATGTACTGTGGCATTCTAGGAACCAGGAGTACAGAGATCAGAATGTAATGAGCCATCCATCTCATGGTAGTGAGTGGAAAAGCTTCAATGATAAACACAAAGAGTTTGCTGCTGACCCGAGAAACATTAGACTTGGCTTAGCTTCAGATGGATTTAGCCCATTTGGCCACCAGAGCGCCACATATAGCATGTGGCCAGTGCTTGTTATCCCTTACAACATGCCTCCAAATGTCTGCACCAAAGAATCAAACTACATGATGGCCTTGCTCATCCCAGGTCCAAAAAGTCCTGGAAAGGATTTTGATTTGTTCATGGAGCCTCTTGTGGAGGAACTTCAACAGCTATGGAAGGGTGTTCTCACTCAAGACCTATATAGCAGCCACCAGCTGATTTCTTTCTGCGTGTTGTTGTAATTTGGTGCATCCACGATTATCCGGCTTTGGGCACTATGCCAGGGAGAAGGACACATGGTTACAATGCATGTGTTCGCTGTGACAGGAATCCGCTGTCATACGCAATACTTAGCAAGATCTATTACATTGGACACCACCGTTTCCTTGCCAAGGACAAGCCGCTTCCTAGAAAATACTGAAGACATGTGTTCAATGCAAAGCATGAAAACCGTGATGCGCCAAAGAGGCTCACCGCTGATGAGTTGCAAGTGGAATTAGAGAAGGTCGGGCATATTACACCAGGAAACCATCCTGATAATGGTAGCGGGAAAAGGAAGCGTGGCAGGGCAGAAGAGAGATTATTGTTTACCCGCAGGTCCACTTTGTGGGATTTGGAGTATTGGAATGATTTGGATCTGCGGCATAATCTTGATGTGATGCACATCAAGATAAATATATGTGGCAGCATTATCGGCACACTTCTTAATATTGAGGGAAAGATGGAAGATACCTTAAAATCTAGGATTGATTTGACACACCTGGGTATTAGACAGGATTTGCAGGTGCAAGATGAAGGTAAACCACGGGATATGGCACCATCTGTGTACGTCTTGGACAAGGTAAAAAGAAAAGAATTCTACGAGGTCCTGTCACGTGTGAGATTCCCACGTGGATTTGCTTCCAACCCTAAAAGGAGAATCAGTGCAGATGGAAACAAGGTACAAGGGTTGAAAACTCATGACTGCCACGTCCTACTTCAAAGGGTTTTACCTGTTATCCTTAGAGGATTAGGCCGCCCTGACTTATACAAAGCAGTTGCAGAGTTGGGACAATTCTTCAGGGAACTCTATAGTAGGAATATCAGGATAAATGCTTTGGAGCGTCTTAGAGACAAGATACCAACTATCCTATGCGACCTTGAGAAGATATATCCTCCAGCCTTCTTTGATGTGATGGTGCATTTGGCTGTTCATCTACCTGATGAGGCACTACTTAGAGGTCCAGTACAGTATGGCTAGATGTACCCTATTGAAAGGCGGCTAGGCACTTTCAAGGGCTATGTTAGGAACAGAGCTAGACCCGAGGGTTCCATTGCGGAGGCCTACATTGCTACAGAAGCGTTGACATTATGCTCAAAATACATTGAAACAACTGATCAGCTTAGCAAAGAGGTGGGTGAAGACAATCCCGGTCTCAATGTTTTCGATTATTCTGTTCGAGTTACAGGGAAGAGTCGACAAGAGGACAAACCTAAAGATTTGGACAAAATGGCTTGGTATGTGTTGAATAACTATCCTGAGATACTACCTTATATCAAGTAAGTGCAGTATTGCAGCTTATACATCGTAATCTACCAAACTTGCAGCACATTCTTATATATTTACATGTTTGACGCAATCACTATGTTTTGCAGCATCTACAAAGAGGAGTTACTGCCGCAAAATCCAAGAAACATTGACAAACTGGTTACGGCAGGATTTGCGAAATGGTTCAAGAACCATGTAAGCTTTTGAAGTGCACTGTCAGTTTTTTTAATATATTGAGTACATAAGATGATTAGCTTGTCTATTTTCTAACCATTGGTTAAGAAGATGCAGGAGGATGGGCAGGCAGTTGATGATGCCCTTTACTCACTAGAAATGGGTCCTAGTACTTGGGTAAGACATTATGAACCTTGCGTTGTTGGAGATGTGCGCTACAACACCCTTGCACGAGACGAAGGCAGGAAGACACAAAACAGTGCCATCATGAGCACGGATATGTATGACAAAGAGACAACTGAAATGTATGCTAACATAATAGACATTGTTCAGTTGCAATATATCTCCAGTTTCGAGGATCATCAGTGTGTGGTTCTATTGTGCTGTCGTTGGTATAACCTGTTTTCCAGGATCGCAAAACCCAGAGCTGATGATTATTTCAAATCCATCAGTGTCAAGGCGGCATACCAGACCAACAAGCCTTTTATTTTGGCAAATCAAGCAACACAGATATTTTTCTTGGAAGACACATTTGCACGTAGCGATGACTGGAGAGTATTGCAAAGGTTTGAGCAGAGGAATTCATTTAATGAAGTTGCACAACAAGATGATGCTTACACTGCTCCTGATGTACAAGATAACACAGATGTTCCTAATATCTTTGAGAACCATCACGTCAATGACGCCGGCGAAAAGATTGCCTGTCGTGCTGTGGACATACAAGAGTTGATCAAGAAGAAGCCAACGTTCGAGGACATTGAGGACGAAGAAGAAGATGACACCATGGGGAATTATGATTCAGACTGATACACATGGCGAAGATGTTGACACTGCTGCTTCGGATGATGATTACATTGCTTTTGTCGTATTTTCCTTTCAGAAGACGTTTTTTATCTACTATGTGAAATTGTGTTTGCTATGACAACTGAAACCTGATGAACATGTTGTTTGGTATTTTGCTGTGAGAACATCACTTGTTATGTATGCTGATTTGTGTTTGGTGATTGTATGACAACTAAAACGTGATGACATTGTTGTTTAGTTGTACTCATATTTGTATGACAACTAAAATTTGATGACATAGTTTGCTGTTGGACTACAATTTGCTCGACGTCTTCGAATGAGAACAAAGCTGACCCGACAGGGCCTTTGCTATTTATTTATTTATATGAGCAAAAGGGGATACCCCCTGATTTCCGTTAATAGAAATCATTAGATGTTCAAAACACTACGCCCAGCCTGCTACACAGGTTTCATTCATTACTAGTTTCAGCAAAGTGCTCATGTCGTAGCCACTAAATACATCACGAGTGCTGCATACACTACAAATAAAGAGATAATCATCCTACAGAGCACATCGATTTTGCCCATTATCTTCACAAGCTCTTTCATCTCCTCATTGCTGTCAAGGCCGTTCAGCAGCTGTTGCTTGGCCATGATCAGAGGAACCGCATCTTTAACCTTCTGCTCTGCATCTTCCTGTTCTGACGTTCCTTCAGTTACTTGTCCAACACCCCAACCTGCTTGTATTGGGATTCCTCGGCTAACCAAATAATCAGCTTAGTTGCATTCCCCCACATCAGCAACTTCCTAGAAATACAAATCACACGAATCTTCCCTTTTCTGCACGAATCAAATTGCTAGATCATGAACCAAACTATTAAAAAAATCAGCAACAGAAAGTAGCAGAACAACACTTAAACATATTATTACCCCATGATTCGGGCATTTGTAGAAGACTCGGCCAGGGTTGCGGATTGTGGTTGAGACGCGACGGATGACTCTGCATGATTTGCAGCAGTGGCACCACACCAACGGCAGCGGGTTGCGATGAGCAATCGGCTGGGGTGCGCGTGCCGGCGAGGGTGGGCATTTGTAGAAGACTCGGCCAGGGTTGCGGATTGTGGTTGAGATGCGACGGATGACTCTGCGTGATTTGCAGCAGTGGCACCACACCAACGGCAGCGGGTTGCGATGAGCAATCGGCTGCGGTGCGCGTGCCAGCGAGGGTGTGATGAGACCGACAGGCGATGGTACGGGTTGCGACTTGGCGCATATCTGGTTGTTGCCTACTGAAGAGCGGGTGGACGAGCAGCCAGCGGACATGGTTGCTGCGGCCAGAGCTTCTGATGCTAGGCAGAGTAAGTAGAGAAGAGGAGAAGCGAACGTTGGATATGTCAGTTTCATTACTTGCAGAGTAGCATAGCACCATATATAGTCATAGTCTAGGTTTGGATTCGAACCAGCTATAGGAGCACGTCTTTCTTTTTTCTAAAACTCGGCAACGTCTCTTTACTGGTACACTAGCTTACGCAAGGAAGTGCGTCCTTATTATGCACAAAAAAATGAATACCCCCCTGCTAGCTGGGACCCACCATAGTGGGAGGATGACTTGTGGGCCAACAAAGTTGACGGGGACGGAGGGCTTTGTCAACTTAGTCAATATGAACGATTCTAGCTCCTGTGACCGTACGATGTCCATCCAACGGGCGTAGTGCTTCTTCAACCTCTGGTCTTCTTGCTCCAGCCGCCCAAAGCAGCGCCGGTCGTGCCGCATGCTCCTGCCTCCCTGAAAGTGCATTATTTCGACTAGAGGGAGGGTGAATAGGCGATTTTTATGAAATTCTTCACTGAGGAATTTGCCGGTGAGGAAATTCCTTAGCGAAGAACTACTAGCAGCGGAATAAGTACTCGAAGGTAAACATAACAGAATAAAAGCATAGTCATCATGATGAAATGAAGACAGGCACAGAGTACAGGAAGCGTAATCACAGGATAACACATGATGAAGACAAACAGACTGAAGAAATTGAACTGAGGAAATTGAGAAAGTCTTCAGTCAAAGTCTTCAAACACATATATGAACAAACACACAGCATGGTTATGAGGAAATGGAAGAGTTCAGGAAATAGAAGCAGTAAGCTTGGTGAAGACAATGATTTGGTAGACCAGTTCCAACTGCTGTCTCAGTTGTACGTCTGGTTGGAGCGGCTGAGTATTTAAACTCGAGGACACACAGTCCCGGACACCCAGTCAAGGACACTTAGTCCAAGACACCCAGTCCTCACCGTATTCTCCTTGAACTAAGGTCACACAAACCTCGTCCAATCACTCGTGGTAAGTCTTCAGGCGACTTCCAAACCTTCACAAACTTGGTCACTCGGCGGTCCACAATTCCTCTTGGATGCTCTAGACCATGACGCCTAACCGTCTGGAAGAAGCACAGTCTTCAAAGGTAACAAGCGTCGGATCCACTCAGGATCAATCTCTTCAGTGATGCTCAATCACTTGGGGTTTGTAGGTGTTTGGGTTTTGGGTTTTTTGTTTTTCCTCACTTGATGATTTTCGCTCAAAGTCCTTGGAGGATGGGTTGCTCTCAAATGACAAGTGTCAGTTTCTCTCGGAGAAGCCAACCAGCTAGTGGTTGTAGGGGGCGGCTATTTATAGCCTTGGGAGCAGCCCGACATGATAAGACATAAATGCCCTTCAATGATATGACCATTAGGTGGATAGATATTTTTGGACAGCTGGCGCATAGCACAGCAACGGTCAGAATTTTGAGTAGCAAAATCCTCAGGGCTATCATGTTCCTCACTGTGTAGGCAATCCGCACTGGCGAATTCCTAACTCCTCAGTCAGGACAAATTCCTCAGAGACCAGAAGAACTTCGTCTCTGTCACTGAAGAAATTGACTGAACTGTATGAGATTTCCAATGGCTTCACTCGAAGGGATTGGTAGGTGTAGGATTTTGAGTTGAGCATCACATGGAAATTTTTCCTTAGTATTTCCTCGACCCCCTTTAACAGTACGGTGTTTCCTATGACTCAAGAAAGAGAAAAACAAAACTATGAACACGAAAGTCTTCAAGCTTCATATTTCTCACATGAATATCAAGTCTTCACGGACACACCAATTTCTTCACTTTCAAAGTCTTCATGAAAGTCTTCAGAAATACCAAATTCTTCAGTCGAAGATATTCATTTTTAGGGACTTTTCCTCTAAATATCAAAACTCCTCATAGACTTATAGACCTGTGTACACTCACACACGCGTTAGTCCCTTAACCTATAAGTCTTCAATACACCAAAATCACTAAGGGGCACTAGATGCACTTACAATCTTCCCCTTTTTGGTGATTGATGACAATATAGGTTAAGTTTTCAACGGGGATAAACATATGAAGTGTAAATACTGATATTGAGGAATTTGATTGCAAGATATAGAAGAACTCCCCCTGAAGATGTGCATAGTGAGGAATTTGCTTTTGAAGCAATGCACACTTGAAGAGTTGAATCATGGAGATCTCCCCCTATATCTTGTAATTCATACACGCATTTAACATATAATATGAAGAATTTGAAATGCATGATGAAATATGGTGCCTGATGAAATTCAGCATGCGTGCATTAATATTTAACGAGGAATAAGCATGCAGAATAGTGCATCAAGAGTATCAGAGCACAGTGCATCAAAAGTATCAGAGCACCATCGGGTTTAAGATTACAACTCGATCCAATAAAGTTTCAGAAGAACGAGAGTTGTAACTGCAGATAAAAAACGGCCATATAGTAGACCCGCTTGAAGACTAACTCATATTTCTCCCCCTTTGTCATCGAATGACCAAAAGGATCGAAAATGAGGATTAACGCCCCTGAAGACAATCATGTTGATGAAGGAGCGCCAGCGTTGTTGGGGTCGTTTGTTGATGTAGGGCCTGCCGCAGTGTCGTCCAAATCTTCATGTTCATCAGTGTCGCGCGATGAAGAATATGAGCTGGCCACCAGAGAAGGAACCTTGACCTTCTTGAATTTCTTTGGTGGAGGTGCAGACCAGTCAAAATCTTCATTAAGACCCATGTTCTTTAGATTTTCTTCACCATACAGATGTGACAGGATTTCCCAGGTGCGACCGAAGACTTGATGGAGGTAGTAGTGATTTTTCTTCACTGCATTGTGTGTGGTAGTCATGTTGTGAAGAAGTGAATCAAACTGACGCTTAACCCATTTGTGATTTCGATCCACCTTCTGGTGAAGACTAAGCAGAAGTTCACGGTCAGCAATCACGCGCGGAGCAGTGGCTTGAGGAGGACTTAGGTGCATTGGCAGAGTCATGTGTGGCAGAGTCATCATTGGTGGAATAAGATGCAGCTTTGCGAAACTAACCATCCAATGGACAATGCCTTCATCTATTACAGTTGGTGCCTTGCCCTTTCCATCAACTGAGGAATATGTCTGCTTGAGGACTTCAATTGGGGGCAAGTAGCTGAGATGATTCTAGAAATCAGCTTTGTAGTTGAGTGAAGACCTTGTCCTGAGGAATCTCATGATCCAAGGTGCATAAGGCTTCAGCTCAAACGGAGACAGTGCAACATTGGCCATAGTCCTCATGAAGAAATCATGATAATTGGCAGGAATACCATAAATGATGTTGAATACCAGATTCTTCATGATGCCAACAATTTCCTCATCAGATGAGTCCTGGCCTTTGGTAGGACTGATTGTCCTCGTAAGAATACGATAGAAGTTCTGGGCACGTACAACAATTCCTTCACGAGGAATTTGGTTCTTGGTGCTTGACCTGACTTCAAAGGTTTCATCAGCACCTGCATGTAATGATGTGTGAGCTCAGGTTCACTGTAGATGCAACGATCTTCTTCAAGGGGAGGACTGAGTGGTAGAGCACGAAGCAATTCAGAGGCTGGTGCAGTGTAGTGAGTGTTTTCAGACATCCAGTCCAGCACCCATGAATTCACATCTTCAACATCTCCGGTGATATGCAGCGTTGCATAGAATTGAAGAATCAATTCTTCATTCCAATCGCAGATGTTAGAGCAAAAGTTGAGCAGCCCGGCATCGTGAAGAACACTGAGGACTGGTGCGAAGCATGACAGAGATTCCATATCCACGTGAGGAATATGCTCATGGTAGAAAATCTTCTCCTTGTTGAACAGCACTGAGGAATAGAAATTGTCTAGACTAGCAGTCCAGAAACGCCTCTTCCTAATGCGAGCAGAGTCATATGGGTTGTAATCTTTGAAGAATACGTGCTCGCCGAAGAAATCATCATCCTTGAACTTTTTCTTGCATGAGAATGGATCCTTTGGCTTCGGCAGAGGAGTGTCTGTGAGTTGCATCACGACCTCAGGAATCTCAATCACAGGTTCTTCAGGCTGGGGAATTTCTGGTTCCTCCTCAGTGGCAGTCTGCGTAGTTGGTTGTTCAACAGTAGCAGTTTCATCAGCGCTAGTGGCTGGAATTTCCTCATGGACAGATGCAGTGGGATGAGTTTCTTCAGAGCCCATGTGAATAGTTTGTGTGGGGAACTGAGGAATTTGCTGTAGAGGAGTGAACATTGGAGAATTTGGATGCTGACTTTCCCAGAATTCATCACTGATTACGGGTGTGGAGCAACCAATGTCCACATCATTGTCTTCCATTTCTTCAACGCCAGCCTCTTCAGCTGTGAACTGAGGCACAGGCGAGGAGATGATAGGTGTTGAAGGGATCGCATCCACTTCAATTTCTTCATCCAATGGTTCAGGCGAAACAGCAGAATGAGTTTCTTCATTAGATCCGCTTGGGATCACATATTCTTCATCAAAAGGAACATGGTCCTTTGATGGCCTGGTTGAGATGGGAACAACATCAATCGGATTTGCAAACGAACTTGTCATAGGTTTCATTTTCTTCGGAGCTGAAGAATATGAAGCAGCTGATGCTTTCCTTTTCTTCACTGCAGCACGCTCTGCAGCCTTGGTCTTCTTCACATCTGATGCATATGGAAGGATTGGAGTTGAAGTTGGTGCAGGAGCAGCTGCGGAATCTGGTTGATTTTCTTCAGGCACAACTGATGCAGTTGCCCTGAGTTCTTCAGTTTCTTCAGGCACACCACTAGTGGGTGCCCTGGCAATTTCTTTAGCGGCTGGAATGCAGTCATCAGCCCTGGAACTCACATTTTCTTCAGCAGCCTGATTATCATCAGCGGTGCTGGCATTTTCTTCAGTAGGCTGAGCAGATGCTTCAGCCTGAGGAATTTCCTATTGCGTTGGGGCTGCAACAATGGAAGTGAAGTTATCCGCAAGTTTTACAAAACGAACCTTGGCTCCAAGCCAATCAGCACGATATGTGTCAAAGTCATCACTGAGTTTCTTAATCTCAGTTTGAATAGTGACAAGTTCTTCAGTTGTCATAGAGACAACGTTTTTCTTCAGATAGCACTCTTTCTTGTACTGCGCTTTCTTGATCTGCCTGGCCTTCTCAAATTTCCACTTTTCTTCTTGAATGAAGTGGGTCAGCATGTGATTCTGGCCAGGAGTCAGCTTGAAGTTAGGCAAGGGAGTGTTGGGTCCTTGTGCCAATCATTAATGTAGTCGAGGATCAGCTTGGGATCCAAAAGCAGTGGCACCTCTGATCCTTTGGCTCTAGCGGCCCTGAATTGCCTGTCTCTGATGATTTCTGCAAGTTCATCATCATCAGCTTCGTCTTCATCAGACAACACTTGGAAAGCGACTTGCTTCATATGAGGACTTGGGCATGGACCTCATCTAGCAGTGGCCTTTGTCTTCAGTAGTGAGGGGCCAGCTGAGGAACTTGGTGCAGCTGAGGAACTAGCTGAGACACCTGAGGCAATGGAGATGCCGGCAGTCCTTTGGCACGAAGCGAGATGCACAGGTGCTGAGGATTTGGTCGGAACAGCTGAAGGCTTCGGCGGAGGAGCTGAGGACTTTGGAGGAATAGGAGCAGCATGAGGAATTGGCCGTGAGGGCTTTGATGATTTTGGCCGTGAGGGCATTGCTGAGGAAGCACTTGGCTTGCGCGCAGGCTTCTTTGACATAGCCTTCTTTGGCTTGACAGCAAGGACCTCAGCAGAGGCAGCAGCAGCAGCAGAGTCTTCATTAAATTTCCTCACTGCTTCTCCCGCTTGCTTAGCCATCTTGGCTTGGCGCTTGGCCCATTCATCAGGATAGTCCTCACCGCGCTTGAGGCTGGTGGGATCTGCTATTTGGCCAGGTGCCAATGGAGCTCTTGGGCATGGAGGATTGAGTGCGAATTTCTTCATGTACTTAGGAGTGACATATCTGTACTCCCTCCATTCTCTTGCCCATCTCCTCTCTATCTTCTAAATGCGCACTTTGCGCCCATTCTTGGTTTCCTCGGTAGGTGTGCAGTACCCAGCATATATGTCATCAGGGATCTCAAACACTGTATTTACCTCAGGTCTCTTTCCTCCCTTCTGTGGCCATTTTCCATCAGCCATTTTCTTCAGTTGAGGAATTTGAACAATCGAATTCTCTGAAGAAGTATGCAACTTTTCTTCGAGGAACGCTGCAAATGAGTTAAGTTGATGAGAACCTAGTGATTCAGTAGCTGACATGTGTACCTGTGAATAGAGTATAGTTGCGAGGAATTTGGAGAGGTCATATGCGTTCTCAGAAGGTTTCTCAAAATGAACAGGTTTGAGGAATTTGACCAGATGAGTCTTGAAGATTTTCACTAAGCGTTCTTTGTCTTAGGTTCCAGAGTTGTATAGATCGATGATCCACACAATTGAGGAATCTTGAAGAAAAATGATGCTTAGAGAAAAAAAATCAAGAACGGATGACTTGTGAGGTGTTCAGTGTGTGAAGATATGAAGAAAAACACTTTTGAAGATTTTGTAGATAATCATTCGAATCAACGAGGGCAGTAAAAGTAAATTTTATTTACCCTGGACGAAGAACACGATGAACTAGAGTGAGGAGATGTGAAGTTCGTCTGTGCAGATCTTCCACGCCCTAACTTGGCGGAGGAAGACGGCTACGGTGGCGGCGGAGTGAAGATGTCCGCGGTCGGTGCGAGTACGTCGGCGATGAGGTCGAGGCAGCGAAGCTCTTCCTCACCGGCGGCGATGAAGTAGCGGCGGCGCTAGGGTTCGAGAATCTCGAGCTGGAGAGAGAGGTCGAGCGGAGTAAAAGAAGTGAGGAAGGGAAGGAGGGGTATTTACAGCCACGGTGAAAAACTGCTCGCTCGAAGAAATTGGACGAACGTGCCCCTGACCCTTCTCATTCGCATGACATGTGTCACCCACATAGTGAGAGGTGGAGATCCTGTTAGATCGTGGGTGAGTGGATAAGGGTATCGAGGGATGCGGAACGGTTTGAGTGGCAAAACTGAAAATTTCGATAAGATAGGTTTTAAAGTTCCGTTCGCAATTTCTTCAGCTGACAAGGACACAGTGAAGATTTTGAACGAGTTTCAAATAGAACGCACATGAAGAATTTGTGAACAGATTGGGTTGAGTATAGCATAGAGGGGAAGGGTCCGATCACATTCACTTAGCAGAAAACCAACTTGAAGAAATAGCAATAAGTGAATGCTGTAGAGGACATAAACTCATATATATATATATATAGCCAATGAAAAAAACGATGGAACTAGTGAAGACTATGCAAAGTTGAAGAATATGAATAATTTGAGGAATTTCAACTTTTGGTGGTGGCGTGACCCACCATATAAGAATGATGATTTCAGACACCGCGTACAATTATCGTAGGGTTCTGAGAACCAAATTCTTCGTTAATTTCTTCACACTAAGAGTGTTATTCTTCATTGATTGAAGAAAAACGTTTCTTCATGTGTTGCACATCTAAGTCATCAATTTTGCATAAGTGTTAGGATGAGTGTCCTTTTCAAAGAACATTCGAAGACTCTAAGATATTTAGCTCACACCGCAACTTGCTAAATCTCTTCTCATCCAAGGGCTTTGTGAAGATATCGGCTAGCTGTTCTTCAGTCTTCACATGCTCAATAGAAATGTCGCCCTTCAACACATGATCATGAAGAAAATGATGACGAATCTGAATGTGCTTTGTCTTCGAGTGATGAACTGGGTTGTGAGCAATCTTGATGGCACTCTCATTGTCACAGAAGAGAGGCACGTTCTTCATGTTGACGCCGTAGTCCTTGAGAGTTTGCTTCATCCATAGCAATTGGGCACAGCAAGAACCAACGGCAATGTACTCAGCTTCAGCAGTAGATAGTGATACATAGTTCTGTTTCTTCGAGGACCAACAGACCAAAGATCGTCCGAGCAAATGACATGTACCAGATGTTGACTTGTGATCCACACGATCACCAGCATAGTCAGAGTCAGAATATCCAACAAGATCAAAAACCGAGCCCTTGGGGTACCATAATCCAAGTGTTGGTGTGTGAGCTAGATATCGAAGAATATGCTTCACAGCCTTATGGTGTGATTCCTTCGGTGCAGCTTGAAATCGGGCACACATGCAAACACTAAGCATTATATCTGGCCTAGATGCACATAAGTATAATAAGGAACCTATCATGGAGAGGTATACCTTATGATCAAAGTCAATACCATTTTCATCAATGCACAGATGGCCATTTGTGGGCATAGGAATTTTGACGCCTTTGCAATCTTGCATGCCGAATTTCCTCAGTACATCCTTGAGGTATTTCTCCTGAGATATGAATATGCCATTGTGTTGTTGACGAATTTGAAGACCTAAGAAGAATTTCAATTCTCCCATCCTAGACATTTGATATTCTTCACTCATCATATAGGAAAATTCATCACTATAACGTTGGTCAGTACAACCAAAGATAATATCATCAACATATACTTGGAACACAAACAATTCACCATCATAAGATTTAGTGAAAAGAGTAGGGTCGAGTGAACCGGGTTTGAAGCCTTTCTTCATGAAGAGTTCCTTCAAAGTATCATACCAAGCCCGTGGGGCCTGCTTGAGGCCATAGAGGGCCTTGTTGAGTCTAAAGACTTTGTCAGGATTCTTTGGATCTTCAAAACCTGGGGGTTGGGCAACATATACTTCTTCCTCAAGCTTACCATTGAGGAATTCACTTTTCACATCCATTTAATATAGAGTGATATCATGATGGTTAGCATAAGCAAGTAATATGCGAATAGCCTCAAGTCTAGCAACAGGTGCAAAAGTTTCATCAAAATCAATTCCTTCAACCTGTGTGTAGCCTTGAGCTACAAGCCGTGCCTTATTCCTCACCACAAGGCCATTTTCATCTTGCTTGTTGTGGTAGATCCACTTTGTGCCGATGATATTGTGCTTGCGAGGATCTGGATGTTTGACCAGTTCCCAGACATTGTTGAGCTCGAATTGATGTAATTCTTCTTGCATGGCCTGAATCCACTCAGGCTCCAGAAATGCTTCATCTACCTTAGTGGGCTCTGTAATAGAGACAAAAGCATACTACCCACAAAAGTTAGACAAATGTGAAGCTTTTGAGCGTGTTAGAGGACCCAGCACTTTGATTTCATTGATGATCTTTTCAACTTGCACTTCTTTTGTAATGCGAGGATGAGCTGGTTGTTGTTGAAGAGTTTGATCAGTGTTTTCTTCAGCACCATTTTCTTCAGCATTTTCCTCAGGTGCATTAGCTCGACGTTCTTCATGTTCTGGAATGAATTCTTCAGCAGAGTCTTTAGTAGGAATGACATCCTCAGTAGCATTGAACTTGATAGTTTCCTTAGGTGTTGGTTCATCTATCACAATAGGTAGGTGCTCTCTTTGCGAGCCATTAGTGTCATCGAATCGCACATCTACAGTTTCAAAAACTTTGTGAAGAACGTTGTTGAAGACTCTGTAGGTGTGTGAGTCCTTTCCGTAACCAAGCATAAAACCTTCATGTGCTTTCGGTGCAAATTTTGAGTTGTGATGAGGATCTCTAATCCAACATTTCGCACCGAAGACTTTGAAATAACTTACATTGGGTTTCTTATCAGTGAGGAGTTCATAGGCAGTCTTTTTGAAGAATTTGTGAAGATATACTCTGTTGATGATGTGGCATGCAGTATCAATTGCCTCAATCCAGAAACGACGAGGCGTTTTGTATTCATCAAGCATAGTGCGAGCCATCTCAGCAAGAGTCCTTTTCTTGCGCTCCATGACGCCGTTCTGTTGAGGAGTGTAAGGAGCAGATAACTCATGAGTGATACCAAGTTCATCAAGATAGTAATCGAGACTAGAATTCTTGGACTTAGTGCCATTGTCACTTCTGATGTGGTTGATCTTGTAAGTAACAAGGTGTAGCCATGTTTGTAATTAACAAGGTGTACCCATGTGTAACGAGAATAATCATCAACAATAACGAAGCCATATTGAGATGCTTCATTTGAGATAGCAGAATAATGATTAGGACCAAAGAGATCCATGTGAAGCAATTCAAATGGACGAGTGGTGGTCATGATAGTCTTCGCTGTATGCTTAGCCTTGGTCATCTTCCCAGCTTCACAGGCTCCGCATAGGTGATCCTTGAGGAATTTGACATTCTCGATGCCAATGACATGCTTCTTCTTCGCAAGCGTGTGCAAATTCCTCATGCCTGCATGACCAAGTCGTCGATGCTAGAGCCAGCCTTCTGAAGCTTTTGCAAGTAAGCACACGGCTGGTTGTGGTCCTGTAGAGAAATAAACAATATACAGGTCTCCTCTCCTAAAGCCTTCGAAGACTTTGGAATTGTCAGCTTCCATAACCACAACACAACGGTACTTGCCAAAGACAACAACCATATCAAGATCACAAAGCATTGAGACAAACATAAGGCTGTATCCTAAGGACTCAACAAGCATGACTTTGTCCATGTGTCGATCCTTTGTAATCGCAACCTTACCTAGACCCAATACCTGACTTTTGCATTTGTCCGCAAAGATGATATGCTTCAGATGTGACGGAGATAATGGTGTTGGGGAACGTTGCAGAAAACAAAATTTTTCCTACACGTTTCACCAAGATCCATCTAGGAGTTCATCTAGCAACGAGTGATTAGATGCATCTACATACCTTTGTAGATCGCGAGCGGAAGCGTTCGAAGAACGGGGTTGATGTAGTCGAACACGACGTGATTCAAATCACCGGAGATCCTAACACCGAACGGACGGTACCTCCGCGTTCAACACACGTACGGAGCGGATGATGTCTCCTCCTTTCTTGATCCAGCAAGGGGGAAGGAGAGGTTGATGAAGATCCAGCAGCACGACGGCGTGGTGGTGGATGCGGGGCGTCACAGTAGCAGGGCTCCGCCGTGTACTACGAGGGAGAGATGTAACAGGGGAGAGGGAAGCACCAAAGGCTGAGGTATGAAGTCCTCCCTCTCCTCAACTATATATAGGAGGGCCAAGGGGGGTGGTGCGCCAGCCTAGGAGATCCAATCTCCTAGGTGCGGCAGCCAAGGGGAGGTTTCCCTCTCCCCCAAGGCACCTAGAGGTTCCTTCCACCATTGGGACTCTTCCGTTAAGTGGAACCCTAGGCGCATGGGCTTTTGGGGCTGGTGCCCTTGGCCCATCTAGGCCAAGGCGCACCCCCTACAGCCCATGTGGCCCCCCGGGACAGGTGGCCCCACCCGGTGGGCCCCCGGGACCCCTCCGGTGGTCCCGATACAATACTGATAACCCCGAAACTTGTCCCGATGGCCGAAACAGCACTTCCTATATATAATTCTTTACCTCCGGACCATTCCGGAACTCCTCGTGACGTCCGGGATCTCATCCCGGACTCCGAACAACATTTGGGTTACTGCATACACATATCTTCACAACCCTAGCGTCACCGAACCTTAAGTGTGTAGACCCTATGGGTTCGGGAGACATGCAGACATGACCGGGACGACTCTCCGGTCAATAACCAACAGCGGGATATGGATACCCATGTTGGCTCCCATATGGTCCACGATGATCTCATCGGATGAACCACGATGTCGAGGATTAAACAACCCCGTATACAATTCCCTTTGTCAATCGGTATGTTACTTGCCCGAGACTCGATCGTCGGTATCCCAATACCTTGTTCAGTCTCGTTACCGGCAAGTCACTTTACTCGTACCGTAATGCATGATCCCGTGATCAACCACTTGGTCACCTTGAGCTCATAATGATGATGCATTACCGAGTGGGCCCACTGATACCTCTCCGTTATATGGAGTGACAAATCCCAGTCTCGATCCGTGTCAACCCAACAGTCACTTTCGGAAATACCTGTAGTGCACCTTTATAGTCACCCAGTTACGCTGTGACGTTTGATACACCCAAAGCACTCTTACGGTATCCGGGAGTTACACGATCTCATGGTCAAAGGAAAAGATACTTGACATTGGAAAATCTCTAGCAAACGAACTACACGATCTTGTGCTATGCTTAGGATTAGGTCTTGTCCATCACATCATTCTCCTAATGATGTGATCCCGTTATCAATGACATCCAATGTCCATAGCCAGGAAACCATGACTATCTGTTGATCAACGAGCTAGTCAACTAGAGGCTTACTAGGGACATATTATGGTCTATGTATTCACACGTGTATTACGATTTTCGGATAATACAGTTATAGCATGAATAAAGACAATTATCATGAACAAAAGAAATATAATAATAATACTTTTATTATTGCCTCTAGGGCATATTTCCAACGGTCTCCCACTTGCACTAGAGTCAATAATCTAGTTACATTGTGATGAATCGAACACCCATGGAATTCTGGTATTGATCATGTTTTTCCCAAGGGAGAGGTTTAGTCAACGGATCTGCTATATTCAGGTCCGTATGTACTTTACAAATCTCTATGTCTCCATCTTGAACATTTTCACGAATGGAGTTGAAGCGACGCTTGATGTGCCTTGTCTTCTTGAGAAACCTGGGCTCCTTGGCAAGTGCAATAGCCCCAGTGTTGTCACAAAAGAGTTTGATTGGCCCCGACGCATTGGGTATGACTCCTAGGTCGGTGATGAACTCCTTCACCCATATTGCTTCATGTGCTGCCTCCGAGGCTGCCATGTACTCCGCTTCACATGTAGATCCCGCCACGACGCTCTGCTTGCAGCTGCACCAGCTCACTGCTCCACCATTCAACATATACACGTATCCGGTTTGTGACTTAGAGTCATCCAGATCTGTGTCGAAGCTAGCGTCGACGTAATCCTTTACGACGAGCTCTTCGTCACCTCCATAAACGAGAAACATTTCCTTAGTCCTTTTCAGGTACTTCAGGATATTCTTGACCGCTGTCCAGTGTTCCTTGCCGGGATTACTTTGGTACCTTCCTACCAAACTTACGGCAAAGTTTACATCAGGTCTGGTACACAGCATGGCATACATAATAGAACCTATGGCTGAGGCATAGGGGATGACACTCATCTCTTCTATATCTTCTGCCGTGGTCGGGCATTGAGCCGAGCTCAATTTCATACCTTGCAAAACAAGCAAGAACCCTTTCTTGGACTGATCCATTTTGAACTTCTTCAAAATCTTATCAAGGTACGTGCTTTGTGAAAGACCTATGAGGCATCTCGATCTATCCCTATAGATCTTGATGCCTAATATATAAGCAGCTTCTCCAAGGTCCTTCATTGAAAAACTCTTATTCAAGTAGGCCTTGATGCTGTCCAAGAGTTCTATATCATTTCCCATCAAAAGTATGTCATCTACATATAGTATGAGGAATGCTACAGAGCTCCCACTCACTTTCTTGTAAACGCAGGCTTCTCCATAAGTCTGCGTAAACCCAAACGCTTTGATCATCTCATCAAAAAGAATGTTCCAACTCTGAGATGCTTGCACCAGCCCATAAATCGAGCGTTGGAGCTTGCACACCTTGTCAGCATTCTTAGGATCGACAAAACCTTCCGGCTGCATCATATACAATTCTTCCTTAAGGAAACCATTAAGGAATGCCGTTTTGACGTCCATTTGCCATATTTCATAATCGTAGAATGCGGCAATTGCTAACATGATTCGGACGACTTTAGCTTCGCTACCGGTGAGAAAGTCTCATCGTAGTCAACCCCTTGAACTTGTCGATAACCCTTAGCGACAAGCCGAGCTTTATAGATGGTCACATTACCATCCGCGTCTGTCTTCTTCTTAAAGATCCATTTATTTTCTATGGCTCGCCGTTCAACGGGCAAGTCAGTCAAAGTCCATACTTCGTTTTCATACATGGATCCTATCTCGGATTTCATGGCTTCTAGCCATTTGTCGGAATCCGGTCCTGCCATCGCTTCTTCATAGTTCGAAGGTTCACCATTGTCTAACAACATGATTTCCAAGACAGGGTTGCCGTACCACTCTGGTGCGGAACGTGTTCTTGTGGACCTTCGAATTTCAGTAGGAGCTTGATCAGAAGTATCTTGATCATCATGAATAACTTCCTCTCTAGTCGGTGCAGGCACCTCAGGAACATTTTCTTGAGTTGCGCCATTTACCGGTTCAAGAGGCAATACTTCATCAAGTTCTACTTTCCTCCCACTTACTTCTTTCGAGAGAAACTCTTTCTCTAGAAAGGATCCATTCCTGGAAATAAAGATCTTGCCTTCGGATCTGAGGTAAAAGGTATACCCAGCAGTTTCTTTAGGGTATCCTATGAAGACGCATTTTTCCGACTTGGGTTCGAGCTTTTCAGGTTGAAGTTTCCTGACATAAGCATCGCATCCCCAAACTTTTAGAAACGACAACTTAGGTTTCTTCCCAAACCATAATTCATACGGTGTCGTCTCAACGGATTTCGATGGAGCCCTATTTAAAGTGAATGCGGCAGTCTCTAAAGCATAGCCCCAAAAAGATAGCGGTAAATCGGTAAGAGACATCATAGATCGTTCCATATCTAATAGAGTGCGATTACGACGTTCGGACACACCATTACGCTGAGGTGTTCCAGGCGGCGTGAGTTGTGAAACTATTCCATATTTTCTTAAGTGTGTGCCAAATTCGTGACTCAAGTATTCTCCTCCACGATCTGATCGTAGAAACTTGATTTTCCTGTCACGTTGATTCTCAACCTCACTCTGAAATTCCTTGAACTTTTCAAAGGTTTTAGACTTGTGTTTCATTAAGTAGACATACCCATATCTACTCAAGTCATCAGTGAGGGTGAGAACATAACGATAGCCACCGCGAGCCTCAACACTCATTGGACCGCACACATCAGTATGTATGATTTACAATAAGTTGGTTGCTCGCTCCATTGTTCCTGAGAACGGTGTCTTGGTCATTTTTCCCATGAGGCATGGTTCGCACGTGTCAAATGATTCATAATCAAGAGACTCTAAAAGTCCATCTGCATGGAGCTTCTTCATGCGTTTGACACCTATGTGACCAAGGCGGCAGTGCCACAAGTATGTGGGACTATCATTATCAACCTTACATCTTTTGGTACTCACACTATGAATATGTGTAGCTATACGCTCGAGATTCATTAAGAATAAACCATTGACTATCGGAGCATGACCACAAAACATATCTCTCATATAAATAGAACAACCATTATTCTTGGATTTAAATGAGTAGCCATCTCGTATTAAACGAGATCCTGATACAATGTTCATGCTCAAACATGGCACTAAATAACAATTATTGAGGTTTATAACTAATCCCGTAGGTAAATGTAGAGGTAGCGTGCCGACGGCGATCACATCGACCTTGGAACCATTCCCGACGCGCATCGTCACCTCGTCCTTCGCCAGTCTCCGTTTATTCCGCAGCTCCTGCTTTGAGTTACAAATATGAGCAACGGCACCGGTATCAAATACCCAGGAGTTACTACGAGCACTGGTAAGGTACCCATCAATTACATGTATATCAAATATACCTTTGGTGTTGCCGGCCTTCTTGTCCGCTAAGTATTTGGGGCAGTTCCACTTCCAGTGACCCTTCCCTTTGCAATAAAAGCACTCTGTCTCAGGCATGGGTCCATTCTTTGACTTCTTCCCGACAGCTTGCTTGCCGGGTGCAGCAACTTCCTTGCCGTCCTTCTTGAAGTTATTTTTACCCTTGCCCTTCTTGAACTTAGTGGTTTTATTCATCATCAACACTTGATGTTCCTTCTTGACTTCTACCTCTGCTGATTTCAGCATAGCAAATACTTCAAGAATGGTCTTTACCATCCCCTGCATATTAAAGTTCATCACAAAGCTCTTGTAGCTTGGTGGAAGCGACTGGAGGATTCTGTCAATGACCGCGTCATCCGGGAGGTTAACTCCCAGCTGAGTCAAGCTGTTATGTAACCCAGACATAGTGAGTATGTGCTCACTGACAGAACTATTTTCCTCCATCTTCCAGCTGAAGAACTTATCGGAGACTTCATATCTCTCGATCCGAAGCACCAAAGGCTGAGGTATGAAGTCCTCCCTCTCCTCAACTATATATAGGAGGGCCAAGGGGGGTGGTGCGACAGCCTAGGAGATCCAATCTCCTAGGTGCGGCAGCCAAGGGGAGGTTTCCCTCTCCCCCAAGGCACCTAGAGGTGCCTTCCACCATTGGGACTCTTCCCTTAAGTGGAACCCTAGGCGCATGGGCTTTTGGGGCTGGTGCCCTTGGCCCATCTAGGCCAAGGCGCACCCCCTACAGCCCATGTGGCCCCCCGGGACAGGTGGCCCCACCCGGTGGGCCCCCGGGACCCCTCCGGTGGTCCCGATACAATACCGATAACCCCGAAACTTGTCCCGATGGCCGAAACAGCACTTCCTATATATAATTCTTTACCTCCGGACCATTCCGGAACTCCTCGTGACGTCCGGGATCTCATTCGGGACTCCGAACAACATTCGGGTTACTGCATACACATATCTTCACAACCCTAGCGTCACCGAACCTTAAGTGTGTAGACCCTACGGGTTCGGGATACATGCAGACACGACCGGGACGACTCTCCGGTCAATAACCAATAGCGGGATCTGGATACCCATGTTGGCTCCCACATGGTCCACGATGATCTCATCGGATGAACCACGATGTCGAGGATTAAACAACCCCGTATACAATTCCCTTTGTCAATCGGTATGTTACTTGCCCGAGACTCGATCGTCGGTATCCCAATACCTTGTTCAGTCTCGTTACCGGCAAGTCACTTTACTCGTACCGTAATGCATGATCCCGTGATCAACCACTTGGTCACCTTGAGCTCATAATGATGATGCATTACTGAGTGGGCCCAGTGATACCTCTTCGTTATATGGAGTGACAAATCCCAGTCTCGATCCGTGTCAACCCAACAGTCACTTTCGGAAATACCTGTAGTGCACCTTTATAGTCACCCAGTTACGTTGTGACGTTTGATACACCCAAAGCACTCTTACGGTATCCGGGAGTTAGACGATCTCATTGTCAAAGGAAAAGATACTTGACATTGGAAAAGCTCTAGCAAACGAACTACACGATCTTGTGCTATGCTTAGGATTAGGTCTTGTCCATCACATCATTCTCCTAATGATGTGATCCCGTTATCAATGACATCCAATGTCCATAGCCAGGAAACCATGACTATCTGTTGATCAACGAGCTAGTCAACTAGAGGCTTACTAGGGACATATTATGGTCTATGTATTCACACGTGTATTACGATTTCCGGATAATACAGTTATAGCATGAATAAAGACAATTATCATGAACAAAAGAAATATAATAATAATACTTTTATTATTGCCTCTAGGGTATATTTCCAACAAATGGAGCATCCATCAATAGATTCTTGTCACCAGTCATGTGGTTTCTACATCCACTATCAAGGACCCACTCAGTGGCTTTGGGTTGATCATCCTGCAGATGAATTAGTGCAGCTTACAAACTCATATACTTCATCAGTGAAGAATATGACATCAATTCATCAGATCAATTTCATCAAGTAAAAGAACTGATAAAGCAATATGAGGACGTGAGAAATGAAAGTTAATTTCTTCATGATTAGCCTGCGTCCTATCAGGCATCTCAGGTCTCCAGCAAATTCTTCAGACGATTACGTGCGTCTGGAGACCTGACCCTGCAGAAGAGATTAGTTCTTTTTCTTCACCACCCACATCTGAAGGGGTGGCAAAGAGTTCATCATTCTGCGAGCTCCATATGAGAAGGATGGCACAGAAGCCAATCCATTTTGTTTCACATAAGATGGGTTAGAGTAAGCATATGAGTAAGCAGAGAAATTCTTCGAGGACTTATGGACATAATGATTTGAAGAATAATGCACATATCCATAATCCTTAGATCTTCCCTGCGAAACAGACGGGTTAGCATGATGATGTTCATATGAGGACTTTGATCTATATGAGGAATTTGGTCCGTATGAGGAATTTGATCTGGGGTTCCTATTCTTCACAGGTGGCGTCATGATGACATTCACCTGAAGATTTTCAAGGCATCTTTTGGGAACCCAAATTTTCTTCATCGGGGAGTCGTTCCTGCAGTTAGTGCCAACATATCTAGCAAATACGTCACCATTCTGATTTTTGAATAGCTTATAGTTGGAGTCAATTGACTCATCATCAGAATGAGGAGATTCACATGCAAATCCAGATAAGTTAGATGGATCAACTAGAGGTCCCTTTGCAGCAACCCATGTAGTTTTGGGGTACTACTCAGGCTTCCAATATGTACCATCAGCATTGAGTTTCCTCTCAAAGGCGATACCCTCTTTCCTAGGGTTCCTGTTGAGGATCTGCTTTTTAAGCACATCACAAAGAGCCTGATGCCCTTTGAAGCTTTTGTACATGCCTGTCGTGTACAATTCCTTCAGCCCTGCATTTTCAGTGATACTAGCAATGTCCTCAGATGAGGAATTAGTGATAGCAGAGGCATGTGAAGAATTTGAAACACTAGCAGCATTTGAACATTCAGGTGAAGAATTAGCATATTCACGTTCAATGCACTTCAAGCATGGAGGAACAAATTCTTCCTGAGATGAGCTGATTTGTTGAGCAAGTAATGAATCGCGCTCCTTCTGAAGATGTTCATAACTCACTCTTAGCTTCTCAAGGTCTTTCTTTCTTTGAAGAAATTCATAAGAAAGCTTCTCATGATCCGATAAGAGAGTGTTATGATGACTTTGAAGTTTGACAAGCTTGGACTGAAGTCTCTGAAGATTTTCAGTCAAAGTTTCAGTGCGATCCATTTCTTCACCCAACATATGATCACTTTTATTTAGCATGTTTTGAACCTTTTCTAAAGCCCTTTGTTGTTTTATAGCAATCTTAGCAAGTTTAGAATAGCTGGGCTTAAGGTTTTCATCAGATTCATTCTCACTTGATTCATAGGAGGTATATTTGAGTACCTTGGCACCCTTTGCCATGAAGCAATAGGTGGGAGCGTAGTCATCATCGCCTTCATCAGCCTTGTTGGTGAGGTCATTTTCTTCAGTGTTGAAGATAGACTTGCTGACGAATGCAGTAGCGAGAGCTAGGATCGCCACTCCGGATTCAGACTCCTCAGATGACTCCTCTTCCTCATTTTCTTTAGATTCAGCCTCAGAGTCCATTTCCTTGCCAATGAATGCCCTGGCCTTCTTGGAGCTGCTCTTCTTCTGATATGAAGGCTTTGAGGATTTTGATGATGAGGATTTTGTGGATTTCTTCTTTTTCTTTGCATCATCAGAACTGTAATCCTTGTATTTCTTCTTCTTTGATTCCTTTTCCCACTGAGGACAATCTTGAATGAAATGTCCAGGTTTCTTGCACTTGTGACAGAGCCTCTTCTTGTAGTCACTGGATGAGGAATCATTGCTCCTTGAGGATCTTCCAAGGCGACCACGTCTTGAGAACTTTTGGAACTTCTTCATGAGTAGAGCCAGATCATGGCTCAGTTCTTCAGGATCACCAAGGCTGCTACCAGAGTCTTCATCTTCGGACTCAGATACTGCCTTGGCCTTCAGTGCACGTGTTCTGCCATAGCTTGAACCATAGAGATCTCTCTTTTCAGCAAGTTGGAACTCATGAGTATTTAGCCTCTCGAGAATATCAGCGGGATCAAGTGACCTGTAATCAGCACATTCTTGTATCATCAATGCCAGAGTGTCAAATGAGGAATCAAGCGATCTCAGCAATTTCTTCACCACCTCATGGTCGGTGATGTCAGTGCCACCAAGTGCTTGAAGCTCATTTGAGATGTCAGTGAGGCGATAGAAGGTTTGTTGAACATTTTCATTGTCGAGTCTTTTGAAGTGGTCGAAGAGATTGCGAAGAACATCAACTCGAGAGTCACGCTGAGTTGAGACTCCTTCATTCACTTTGGACAACCTGTCACAGATAAGCTTCGCTGTTTCTAAAGCACTCACTCTGCCATACTATCCTTTGCTCAGATGGCCACATGTGATATTCTTCTCTTGAGAGTCGAGTTGCTTGAATCTCTTCACATCGGCAGCATTCAGAGAAGGTGTGACTGAGGGAACACCATTTTCCACAACATACCAGAGATCGTTATCAATTGCTTGAAGATGCATTCGCATCTTATTCTTCCAGTAGGGGTAGTCCGTCCCATTGAAGGTAGGACACCCAGCAGAGACTAGAGAGGGGGTGAATAGGCGATTTTTATGAAATTCTTCACTGAGGAATTTGCCAGTGAGGAAATTCCTTAGCGAAGAACTACTAGCAGCGGAATAAGTACTCAAAGGTAAACATAACAAAATACAAGCATAGTAATCATGATGAAATGAAGACAGGCACAGAGTACAGGAAGCATAATCACAGGATAACACAGGATGAAGACAAACAGACTGAAGAAATTGAACTGAGGAAATTGAGAAAGTCTTTAGTCAAATTCTTCAAACACAGATATGAACAAACACACAGCACAGTTATGAGGAAATGGAAGAGTTGAGGAAATAGAACAAGTAAGCTCGGTGAAGACAATGATTTGGTAGACTAGTTCCAATTGCTGTCTCAGTTGTACGTCTGGTTGGAGCGGCTGAGTATTTAAACTCGAGGACACACAGTCCCGGACACCCAGTCAAGGACACTTAGTCCAAGACACCCAGTCCTCACCGTATTCTCCTTGAACTAAGGTCACACAAACCTCGTCCAATCACTCGTGGTAAGTCTTCAGGCGACTTCCAAACCTTCACAAACTTGGTCACTCAGCGATCCACAATTCCTATTGGATGCTCTAGAGCATGACGCCTAACCGTCTGGAAGAAGCACAGTCTTCAAAGGTAACAAGCATCGGATCCACTCAGGATCAATCTCTTCAGTGATGCTCAATCACTTGGGTTTTGTAGGTGTTTGGGTTTTGGGTTTTTGGTTTTTCCTCACTGATGATTTTCGCTCAAAGTCCTCGGAGGATGGGTGCTCTCAAATGACAAGTGTCAGTTTCTCTCGGAGCAGCCAACCAGCTAGTGGTTGTAGGGGGCGGCTATTTATAGCCTAGGGAGCTGCCCGACATGATAAGACATAAATGCCCTTCAATGATATGACCGTTAGGTGGATAGATATTTTGGGATAGCTGGCGCATAGCACAGCAACGGTCAGAATTTTGAGTAGCAAAATCCTCAGGGCTATCATGTTCCTCACTGTGTAGGCAATCTGCACTGGCAAATTTCTAACTCCTCAGTCAGGACAAATTCCTCATAGACCAGAAGAACTTCGTCTCTGTCACTGAAGAAATTGAGTGAACTGTATGAGATTTCCAATGGCTTCACTCGAAGGGATTGGTAGGTGTAGGATTTTGAGTTGAGCATCACATGGAAATTTTTCCTTAGTATTTCCTCGACCCCCTTTAACAGTACGGTGTTTCCTATGACTCAAGAAAGAGAAAAACAAAACTATGAACACGAAAGTCTTCAAGCTTCATATTTCTCGCATGAATATCAAGTCTTCACGGAAACACCAATTTTTTCACTTTCAAAGTCTTCATGAAAGTCTTCAGAAATACCAAAATCTTCAGTCGAAGATATTCATTTTTAGGGGTCGACTTTTCCTTTAAATGTCAAACTCCTCATAGACTTATAGACCGTGTACACTCACACACGCGTTAGTCCCTTAACCTATAAGTCTTCAATACACCAAAATCACTAAGGGGCACTAGATGCACTTACACTCCCGTGGCCGGCTGTGCTACCGCGGAGGCCTCACCGCCCCCTACTATTCCCACCGCTGGCCAGGCCCTGCGGCAACGGCAGCCTCACACCGCAGCTGAACGAGTGAACCCTCGTACTCTTCTCCGCGCGGGCTTCCACTGTCGCGTCTTCCCTGGCTCCGTGTCGTCCCCTTCCTAGGACTCACCGTCGCCCACCGCCGTGGTGCTCTCCGCGCGGCGTGGTCAACGTGGTCAAGGAATGACTTCCATGGGAAGAGTACTGTACATGGAGAGGCTGACAGCTGGGTCCACGGCCACATCCCAGTTTTTTGTGATTTGTCAAGTAAGTCGCTTTGTCAGGCCTGTTGGGCTGCAAATCTTTCAAGACGAGGAGAGCTTTCATTCGGCTGGCCGAGAAAATGGCCCATCAGTAATGAGAAATGGGTTGTACATTTTTTAAACACATCAAACCGGTAATTAGTTTCAAATATCTTTTTTTCATTTCAAGATTTTAAGTTACATTAATTTTTATGCGAGGAGAATTTGTTGGATTTTATATTGATATACATTTATTTTTAAAATAATTTTGAATGTGAGTCAAAATTTCAGGATTAAAAATAGTTCGGACCGCACCGAAATATGCAAAATTTCATATAATTTTTTAACCGTGGCAACAATTTGGGCTGTAATGCTAACAAAAAGAATATGGGCTCCAAAAAAAACCTTAAGAATTAGCAAATGGGCTGAAAATTATTAGAAATAATGGCAGATGGGTTGTATGCTATTTTCCACAGATTTGAGGCTTTCCTAAAAAAAGGTTGACGTTCAAGCAGTGACTGTTGGATGTCCATCCAACGGTCGTCGTGCTTCTTCAATCTCTGCTCTTCCTGCTCCAGCCGCTCAAACAGGCGCCAGCGGGACTGCCTGCTCCCTCCTCCCCGCGGCCGGCTCTGCTGCCGCGCAAGCCTCACCGCCCCACCGTACTCCCATTGCTGGCCTAGCCATCCCTCTACTCACCCACCCCTGCTGTTATTCTCCGGCGACGGCAGACAAACCAGTAAACCCTCGTACAGTCGTACTCCCCTCTGCGTGGGAAACAACTGTCGAGTCTTCCCTACCTCCGTGTCGTTCCCTTCCTAGGCCTCACCGTCATCCACCGCCCTGGTGCTCTCGGCGCGGCCTAGTCAACGTGGTCAACGACCGACATGCATCTGAAGTGGACTGTACGTGGAGAGGCCAACAACTGGGTCCACGGCCACACGCAAGGAAATGCCTCCTTATTACACGCAAAATAATGATTCCTCCACCTGACATCAGGGACCCACCGAAAGGGCCTCTATATTTCGCAAGAAAAAACGTTACCGCCGCTGACAGCTCGGACCTACCAGCTATATCTTCGCACGCAAGGAAGTGCCTCCTTATTACGCACAAAAAATGAATACTCCCCTGTTAGCTGGGACCCAGTATAGTGGCAGGCTGACTTGTGGGCCTACTAAGTTGACGGGGCCGGAGGGATTTGTCAACTTAGTCAATAATGCACGATTCTAGCTAAAGTGACCGTATGATGTCCATCCAACGGTCGTAGTGCTTCTTCAACCTCTGGTCTTCTTGCGCCAGCCGCCCAAACCAGCGCCGGTCGTGCCTTGTGCTCCTGCCTCCCATGGCCGGCTGCGATGCGGCGGAGGCCTCACCGCCCCCTACTACTCCCACCGCTGGCCAGGCCATCCCTCTACTCACCCACACCCCCTGTTACTCTGCGGCGACGGTAGCCTCACACCGCAGCGAACCAGTGCCCTCGTACTCCTCTACGTGTGGGCATCCACTGCCGTGTCTTCCCCGGCTCCGCTTCGTCCCCTTCCTAGGCCTCGCCGTCGTCCACCGGCCTAGTGCGCTCGGCACGGCGTGGTCAACGTGCTCAAGGAACGGCTTCCATCGGACGTGGATTGTGAGCGGAGAGGCTGATAGCTGGGTCCACGGCCGCAGCAAGGAAGTGCCTCCTTATCACGTGCAAAATAATTATTCCTCCACCTGACAGCAGGGACCCACCGGACGGGCCACCAGTATTTTGTGAAAAAAATTGTTTCCCCCTGACTGCTGGGACCCACCGGATGGGCCATCGTATTTTGCGAAAAAACGTTCCCCCCGCTGTCAGCTCGGACCCACCGGAAGTGCCTCCTTATTACGCACAAAAAAATGAATACTCCCCCGGCTAGCTAGGACCCACCTTGGTGGGAGGCTGACTTGTGGGCCTACTAAGTTGACGGGGACGAAGGGCTTTGTCAACTTAGTCAATATGAACGATTCTAGCTCCATTGACTGTACGATGTCCATCCAACGGCCGTAGTGCTTCTTCAACCTCTGGTCTTCTTGCTCCAGCCGCCCAAAGTAGCGCCGGTCGTGCCGCATGCTCCTGCCTCCCATGGCCGGCTGTGCTGCCGCGGAGGCCTCACCGCCCCCCACTATTCCCACCGCTGGCCAGGCCCTGCGGTGACGGCAGCCTCACACCGCAGCCGAACGAGTGAACCTTCGTACTCCTCTCGGCGCGTGCGGGCTTCCACTGCCGCGTCTTCCCCGGCTCCCCGTCATCCCCTTCCTAGGCCTTGCCGTCGTCCACCGCCCTGGTGCTCTCGGCGCAGCATGGTCAACGTGGTCAAGGAACGACTTCCATCGGACGTGGACTGTACGTGCAGAGGCTGACAGCTAGGTCCACGGCAACATCAAGGAAGTGCCTCCTTATTACGCGGAAAATAATGATTCCTCCACCTGACAGCAGGGACCCATCGGACGGGCCACCGTATTTCGCGAAAAAATGTTTCCCCCCTGACTACTGGGACCCACCAGCTACACCTTCGCACGCAAGGAAGTGACTGACAGTCGGGACCCACCTGGTCGAAGCGTACGTAGCGTTGTCATTCTGGTCGCGAACGTGTATGTACATATATACTGGTGGATGTAGAGGCGCGCACGTGTCGTAGTAGAGGCGCGCACGTAGCATGTACACGTATGTACAGCGGCCAGGGTGCAAGAAAGAAAATACGGCCACGTATGTGTACATACGGGCGGGGTCTCGAACGCCTACTCGCGCATACGTACGGCCAGGGCTCGTGTACATGGCTGGCTCGGAACGGAGAAACAGCATCGTCGTCATGTTCATGGGCCGGAACAGAATGCGTGGCCGTGTTCATCGGGAGGGCTTGGACGGAAGAGGTGATGGAAACGAGGCCTGGCGTACCGCACAATGGAGGAAACAGACCTCCTATGGTCGAAACGGGCGTCCTGTTAATTGGGAGGGGTGTGGCGTACCGCAAAACGGAGGAAACGGACCTCCTATGGTCGAAACTGGGGTCCTGTTGATCGGGAGGGGTGTGGCGTACCGCAAAACGGAGGAAACGGACTTGTGTTGGAGCGCTACAGTCGAAACGGGGGTCCTGTTCATCGGGAGGGGTGTGGCGTACCGCAAAACGGGACTCCACGGGATACTGTTCATCTCCACCGTCGACCCCCTCCAGCCTCCACGAGCTATTGTTCATCCACCGTCGACCTCCTCTAGCTTCCACGGGCTCCTGTTCATCCAGCCTCCACCGCGCGCTACTCCACCGGCTACTGTTCAATCACCCCTCCACCGTCTACTTTCATCCAGCCCTCCACACCACGGGGTCCTGTTCAACCACCCCTCCATGGGCACCCCTCCACCGTCTATTGTTCATCCTGCCCTCCACACCAGGGGGTCCTGTTCATCCACCCCTCCACGGGCACCCCTCCACCGTCTACTGTTCATCCAACCCTCCACCACACCACGGGGTCCTGTTCATCCAGAGGCAACGCCACTGCTCACTGTTCATCCAACCCCCCCCCCCCCCCCCCCCCCCCCCCCCCCCCCCCCCCCCCCCCCCCCCCCCGCAACGCTCACTATTCATCCCATCGATCGGCTTCAGTTAGCAGCAGTAGCCAAGGAATCGCTCGATCGGGTTTAGTTAACAGCCATCGATCGATCGCTCGGGTTCAGTAACGCGTAGCCTGCAGTGCAATCGCTCGGGTTCAGTTAGAGCTCAATGCCTCGCTCAGGTTCAATTAGAGCCAACGCCTCGCACACACACGCGTACGTGTACGAGAGAAACCCGCATCGCTCGGCCCCCGACCTCCCACCATAATCGGGAACTCCCCGAAATTTTCCTCCCCCTCGCTTCTACCATGGTTTTTTCCGTAATGGACGGCCCAAAGAATGTCATGCAGCTGTGTCTCCGGCCCGCCCAGAACGAAAAGCCCATTTTCTGTCATGATTTTTTGTCATAGAAGTAGGAGCCCACCACATCTATGATGATACCGCGTTTTGTCACAATTATCGTCATAGAGGTGTCATATGTATGACAGAAAAAAATTCGTTCGGCCCAAAAAGTCACGGATGTGTCTTTTTTTGTAGTGCATACGCTTGACATCGAGCCGGTTCGCCACTGCGCTGCCGCCTCCTGTAAACGAGCTCGACGCATCTGGCTATCACGCGCTCCCTGACCTTGACCACGAGCATCACAGTGAGCTCCCCCTCTGGCCCCCCTACTTTGGCCCCTCGATCCACTTTGTTAGCCGCCGCTCCCATGCTTGCCTTAGTCGCCATGGCCGCGTCGGAGCTCCCGTGTAAGTGCTGCTTCTGCCTCCACCGTCTCCCGGAGCCTCGCTGGTGCTTCCTGCAGTCACCGCCCGCCTCTGGCCTCCCCTCCCCTCCCGCGTCATGGTCGCGCACTCATGCCCGACCGGCCTCTGCAGCCGCTCCGCTCTACTACGCCCCGGTGCCCGCTCACGCATCGCGCTGCTCCGGCTCGTCTCTCCACCGCCTATCGCTGCCACCTACTGCCAACCACCCCCCTCAGCCACTCCGGCCCCGCGCGCCTGCCTCCCTGCCCTCCATCGGTCGTCCCTTCCCGCCTGCCTCCGGCCACCGGCGTCTGCGCCGCGGCGCCCGCGCGCCCTCCTCTATCGAACGCCCCTAACGCTGATGTGGCTCTGGGCAGGGCCCACCTCGGGTAGCTACCACCGAGACCCGCAAACCCAGTTGACTGGTGAACTGGCCCAGTTGAGCAGCTGACTCGGGGTTGACCAGGTCAGCCGGGGCCCGCTAGTCAGCGTCTAGTGCACCTGTGGGTGCACTGCACCGGGTGCACCCAGTTTTTAACTGGTGTATTTCGAAATTAAAATAAATTAGAAAAATAGAAAATCATTTAAAAACTTTAGAAAATCATAGAAAACAAACCGTAGCTCGGATGAAAAAGTTTTCTACACAAAAGTTGATCGAGAAAATGAGACGAACCCGAATACGCTATCCACATACCTATCAGATGCCTCCAGCACTGCAAACATGGAAGCTTCCCCTCCGGTTCATCTGCCTAACAGATGTATGAAATTGGGAAAACGTTGTAGTTAAATTACCGCTTCGTCTGGAACGTGTAGCACTGCGTTAGTTCGCCCCTAGCGCAACGTTTTGCTTGTATTGCTTTGTGATGCATTGTTTGCTCTGTTATTTATTATGTTCCCCCTCCTTTACTTCTTTCCGGTAGGCCCCGAGACTGCGGTTGAACCAGTGGTCGACTGTTCCACCATCAAGGGACCATATTTGTCTTCAGAGCTTCCACGCAAGCAAACACCCCTTGAGCATTCCGATATCGCCCATTCCCTTCTCTCTTATGCTTGTGTTCGAATCTGCTGCTACTACTGTTATCACATTTCTGCTACACAGCTTGTTTATTGTAACCTGCTGTTGTTACCTCCCTGCTTATACTAAGCTTTTTAGTATAGGCTGGGTAGAGACCCATCAGAGACCCCCACTTTGTCCCGACTGCCCCGTTGGATTATCAGAAGACCTGGTCAATGGGATCGAAGACCAGGCCATGGCACCGCACATGAATTTCCCCTTAGTTGCTCGACACTACTGGGTTACTATCTAGTGCCGAGGGTGATACCTCATCAGCACTTCTGATGTTAAACTTGTAAGTTAGTTCATCAGTTATGGTCATCGCGGGTGATTCCTCCTTTTCCACTCCCGATAATGACACTATCGTGCAACCCCTAAAGAGTGGACCTCGAGAGTGATTCCTTCGTTCACCTTGGCAAGAACATCAGGTGGAATTCCATCGAGGGTGATTCCTTAGGTTCCCGTTGGTTTTAGACACATGGTTACTATGGTTACTATGACTGTACACTGAACCATGTTACTAAAGACGGGTTGGCCCCGAGGGGTACCCGCGCGAGCTTAATTGCGAGTGCTATGGAGTCGGGTTGACCTGGAATGTGCCCGCGAGATAATTATGATGCGAGGCCGGGCATTCTTAGCCCTTGCCGCAAGTCCTCGAGATGGGGTGACGGGGTCACATTTTTCGTGAGTCTCTGCTTGTTACCGCGCGTTCCTAATCCACTGCGATTTGGATATTTGATCCAAGGGGCCTCTGTCCTGATAGAACTAACCATCACGTGGGCATAGTATGGGTGTCTTGCGTTGTATGCATCAGCCGAAGCTTAATAGACATCATGCGACTGAGCGGCGCACACCAGTTTGGACTGGAATGCCTCGCCTTGTATAAGGGAGGCTAGGCCTGCTCACCGGCCACCCACGCAACGAGCAGGAGTTCCCGAGGTGATGGCCCAAGACCCCTAGGGGCATAGGTTTAGTCCAGCGTGCTGACCTCTCTATTAAGCATAGGTCAGGTTGTGGCGTATCGTTTGGCCGAGGCTAGGCATGACCCAGTAAAGAGTGTCTGGACGAAGTTAATCGAGCGTGGTGGGTAAGTTGGTGCACCCCTGCAGGGAAGAAAACATCTATCGATAGCCAATCCTACGGTAACGGACACTCGGAGTTGTATCCCGATCGATACAACTAGAACTGGATACTTGAGATGAGAAATGGATAGTATGGCTCTGGGATTGCATTCTCGCGGGGAGTCGAGGAAGGATCTCTGGGCAAGGTTGATGACACTACTACTACTTTACTTTATGCTAGTCTGCACTTTTCTATTGCTGCAAGACCGCTGAAGATGCTGAAGATGCTAGTCTCCGATAGGACTAGGCTGTCCCCTCTATTCTGGCATTTCTGCAGCCCAGTCCACATATATAGCCTTCCATTGATAATGTTGCATATGTAGTGTAGATCCTTGCTTGCTGAGTTCTTCGGATGAGTACTCACATTTGCTTTGCTTTCTCCCCCCCCATATACGTTTGATGCAACCAGATGATGGAGCCCCTGAGACCGCTGCCCCCACCGACTACTACTACTACTATTACCCCGAGGGTGCCTACTACTACGTGACGGACGCCGGCGACCAGGAGTAGTTAGGAGGCTCCCAGGCAGGAGGCCTTGCCTATTCAATCGTAGATGCTTTTCTGCTGGCATTCTTAAGATAAACTTGTTTAACTTATGTCTGTCCTCAAATATTGTTGCTTCTGCTGACTCTTGTGTATTCGAGCTTATGTATTTGAGCCCTCAAGGCCCCTGGCTTGTAATATAAAGCTTGTATTATTTTAATTTGTGTCTAGAGTTGTGTTGTGATATCTTCCCGTGAGTCCTTGATATTGATCATACACATTTGCGTGTATGGTTCATTTACGATTGAATCGGGGGCGTCACAACCACCTTAACCTGCTCCAACGGAACCACAGCATCCTCACTGACTCCTCAGACGAAGTCAAGGCCTACTCGACGCAACCAAAGAGGTTGTACACTCATTGCATCGCACCTTCTCCTTAACTTGATCTCCCCGTGCTGCTAGTGCTCGATCCCTGAAAGTGCAACCAAGCCCTGGGTGGTTTTGGTAATTCTTAACAACATATAGCTCATTGGACTAATATTCTTTCAAGATAATCATTTCAGAAAGTTCAATGACTTGCATGGCATGGACTAGATATGTGGACCCCTCAAAATGCTAAGGACACATATTGGCACAAGCTCAAGACTCTACATTTTCATTTTAGTGATCCAAGATCACATCGAGTCCATAGGAAAAGCCAATTCTATTAAAAGGGGATAAGGTGTTGCTTAATGGCTTGCTTGCTCAAAATGCTTAGTGATATTCTCCAAAATCCCTCAACCACTTTCTCATATCCACATATGTCCTAAACCAAAAGTCAAACTCGGCCCCACCGATTTGATCTATCCAGCGACACCGAGCTCACTTGACATAGCCACTGCCAATTCGGTCTCACCGAGATGGGATTGCAAACCCTCTGTCTCCCTTCATAACCTTTCGGTCTAACCAAGATGAGCGATCGGTCCCACCGAGTTTGCAATGCAAACTCTCTGTTACCTTTTCATAACGTTCCGGTCTCACCAAAATGACCGATCGGTCCCACCGAGTTTGCCTGACCAACTCTCTGTTTGCTTATTACAGAAATTGGTCTCACCACGTTCAAAAGATCGGCCTCACCAAGATTACATTATGCCCTAACCCTAACAAAATCGGTCCCACCGAGTTGACATGTCGGTCTCCCGAAAAGCCTAATGTTCACATTTTGAACTAAATCGATCTAACCGACTTACAGTGTTCCGTCCCACCGAGTTTGGTAAATTGTGTGTAGTGGTTAGATTTTGTGTGGAGGCTATATATACCCCTCCACCCATCCTCAATTAGTGGAGGGATCCATCAGAACGGGCCAACACTTCCAACATTCATTTCTTGAGAGAGAACCACCTACTCATGTGATGAGACCAAGATATTCCAATCCCACCACAAGAATCTTGATCTCTAGCCTTCCCCAAGTTGCTTTCCAGTCAAATCATCATTCCACCATATCCAAATATGTGAGAGAGAGTTGAGTGTTGGGGAGACTATCATTTTAAGCACAAGAGCAAGGTGTTCCTCATCAACACACCATCTATTACCTTTTGGAGAGTGGTGTCTCCTAGATTGGTTAGGTGTCACTTGGGAGTGGAAGCAAGGAGTTTGTAAGGGCAAGGAGATCGCCTACTTCATGAAGATCTACCCAAGTGAAGGAAGTCCTTTGTTGGCGATGACCATGGTCGGATAGACAAGGTTGCTTCTTCGTGGACCCTTCGTGGGTGGAGCCCTCCGTGGACTCATGCAACCATTATCCTTCGTTGGTTGAAGTCTCCAGCAACGTGGATGTATGATAGCACCACATATCAGAACCACGCCAAAAATCTCTGTGTCTACATTGCGTTCGATCCCTCCAAACTCCTCCCCTTTACCTTCATATGCAATGATTTACATTCCGCTGCTATGCTCTTAGAATTGCTTGTGTAGGTTGATTGCTTGACTTGTGATAAGTTGCTAAAATTTGGCCAGACTTAAAATTGGGAAAAGGCTCGATTTTTATTTGGTCAAGTAGTCTACTCACCTACCTCTAGATATACTTTTGATCCTACAAGTGGTATCAGAGCCTTGTCTTTATTTGCCTTGATTTCCATAGCTTTGGTGATCATAGCCTTGGTTTCACAACCTAGGAGAGTATAGTGTCTAGCGAGGGAAATTATCACCGTAGAGGTCCTTACTTTGATGGTACTAATTTTGCTAGTTGGAAGCATAAGATGAAATTGCATATTCTTGGACACAACTCTACCATTTGGGCTATTATGTGTATTGGCTTGCAAGGTAAATTCTTCGATGGGAGAGAACCAAATCGTGAAGCCACCATAGAAGAATTAAAGATGTTGCAATATAATGCTCAAGCTTGCGATATCCTGTTCAATGGATTGTGCCCCGAAGAATTCAACAAAATCAGCCATCTTGAGAATGCAAAGGAAATTTGGGATACTTTGATTGAGATGCATGAAGGTACTGACTCCGTCAAGGAATCCAAATTGGATGTGGTTCAAATTCGGCTTGACAACTTCAAATGAAGGATGGTGAAGGTGTCACTGAAATGTACTCTAGGCTTGCTCTCGTCACAAATGAGATTGCCGACTATGGAAGTGAAGAGACGACCGATAGATTCATCATCAAGAAGATCCTAAGAGCCTTGGATGGAAAATATGATACCGTGTGCACATTGATCCAAATGATGCCCAATTACAAAGATCTCAAGCCAACCGAAGTCATTAGAAGGATTTTTGCTCATGAGATGTCACAACAAGTCTAGTGGTGCTTACAAAGCCTCATGTGATACTCGTACATCATCAAGTGAGAAACAATATTTCAATGAGGAATTGAGCCTAATGGTTAAGAACTTCGAAAGGTTCTATAAGAGTAGAAGCAAAGCAAGAAGTTCCAAGTCAAGGTCCTACAATGACAAAAGATCTTCTAATCGTGAGCGTAATTGCTACAATTGTGGAAGACCCGGACACTACTCCAATGAGTGTACGGCTCCCTGCAAAAGAAGAGAAGACTCACCTAAAAGGAGAAGTAGAAGAGAAGAATCACCTCCAAGAGAGAGAAGGAGTAGAGATGATCGTTATGAACGAAGAACCTCTCGCAGAAGCAAGGATCCGGAGAGGAAGGACAAGTCATCAAGGGGCTACACAAAACGAAGAAATTAAGCTCATGTTGGTGAATGGGTACCCTGCTCTGACTTTGACCACCACTCCAAGAGAAGTTATCACTCCGACTACGAATATACTCAAGATGAAGGTGTTGCCGGTCTAGCACTTGTGTCAACCAAATCCTATGACATATTTGACTCAGCAAATGAAGGAATTAGAAGATGCTTCATGGCTAAAGGCCCAAAGGCATCACATCCCGAGTATGTTGATTTCAATAGTGATGAAGATGATTTGCTAGGTGATGATGATTTACTTGTTGACAACTCTAGTGATGAAAACTATGATGAACCTGCTATTAATAATGTTAATAAAGATAAAGCGAATAAACATGATAAGACGGAGATTGAGCGTCTAACTAAAGAACTAAATAGTTAGAAGTTAGCTCATGAAACTACCTTAGAAGATCATCTAGAGCTTTTAAAGACTCATGAGAAGTTACGCTTTGAAAAGCTCAACCTAGAGAAAGAGCATGGGTTCTTAAAAGAAATCAATGATGATCATCGCAAGAAAAGTTCTTCTTACATTGACAAGCGCTTACTCTTGTTTACTTACATGCCAAAAGTAAAAGAGTCAAATACACCACGGGTACCTCAACTTGTCCGGTGCGGTCACTTTGGTGCCTAAACTTGTAAAATACACAAAACTGGTGCCGTAACTTGTCCGAGCGTTCAAATACGGTGCCTCCGTCCGTATCCGGGCATATGCACTGCCCACATGGCGTGCCAACGTGACATCGGCCCACATGTCAGTGGGTGTGAGAGGAGTGTCGTCATGGTTGTTTTACAGAAAACTCCTTGTACTTTATATAATTTTCACAAAAGCTCTTGACATTTTATTTAAATACGTCAAACTGCATCGATCCCACCTATCACATCTAGGCCTCGCATGTCAGCACATGAGATAAAATAGTAATAAAAAAAGTTCCCGGCAAGATTCGAACGTACAAGGGCGAACAGCCTACACACATGTGCTAATCACTATGCCTATAATAGTTGACTGTGCAATATCCTAATACGCTTCTATTTTACCAAGAAACTGGGTGAAATAAAAAAGAAAAAATTGATTTGTTTGAAATTGAAAAAATATTAAGAATGTCTCACGTTTGAAAAAAAGAACTATTCAACATATTACCTACCATCAACTTAAAAAAGTTTTAGTGCTTTTAAAAAAATCATCATATTTTTGGAAAATTCTCATGTGTATTAATAAATTATAAATGTATTTTTCAAAAATGTATGCCATGCATTCAAAAAAAAATTACAACATCTATTTCATAAAAAGTTCAATGTGTATTAAAAAATTTAGTGAAAAATTATTCTTACATTTCTACAAACATGTGTTAACACATTTATAAAATTTATTGTTTCTACACAATGATTTTTAATACATGTTGAACAATTTTCAAAATATAACGTTGTTGATTTTTAATAATTATGTATTCTAAAAATGCAACGAAGATACAAAATAATCTGCATGCTTGTGGTCCTGAGTGATGATGCAAAACAAATTTGTAATATTTTATAATATATGTTGAATTGTTTAAATCAACATAAATTTTAGAAAAAGTTCATTGTTAAATCTTTGAACTACAAATAATAAAAAATAGAATAAAAATTTAGATAGACAATCACATATTGATAATTAGTGTATTTTAATATTAAAATATTGTATATCATAAAAACCAAACAGTAACTTAAAAAACAGGATAAAAATTACAGAGCGATAGATAGACTTTCTAGCTAACAACTGTACATAAAGTACTATTTGTTTTGGTGGCTAGCATGCGTACTAGCTATTTAACCTTGGATGTACCAGGGTCGAAACCAATTCAAAGACGCAGTTTATTTTTATTTTTCCTGTTATTGGCATATACAGAGCAAGGGTTTATTTGTGACTTTAATTAAATCTTAGGGGATTTTTTACACACAAAAACTCGGACGCATTTCACCCAGCACAGGCATCGCTCACACCCACTGACATCTGGGTCAACCACCAGTTGTCACTCCACGTGGACAACACATATTGTGGCATACGGGCGGAGGCACCGTACATGCACCATGCGACAAGTTATAGCACCATTTTTGTGTATTTTACAAGTTTAGGTACTAAACTGACCGCAACGGACAAATTAAGGCACCTGTGATGTATTTAACTCAAAGTAAAATCTAGCAACAAGAGTAAGAAAGATTCTACTTCTAGTAGTAACAATAATCATGCTAAATCCAATATTGTTTCTTCTAGTAGTTCTCTTGATTCCACTAATGATTCTCTTAGCCAAGTTACACTTGAGAAAGAAAATAGCTCATTAAAGGGAATTATAGAGAAATGTATTTACAAGAGCCTTGCCGGAAGTAAGCAATTTGAGGAAATTGTACGCAAGCAAGGAAGGCACCAGAAGAATCAAGGTGTTGGTTTTGAACGAAAGTTCAATGACAATGGAGTTGAGTGGGAATAAGATCAATACCCCAAGATGAAGTTTGTTCCTCAACAAGAGAAGTATGATCCTACTTCCTTGAAAGGAACACAAGCTCAAGATCTTCCACCACAAGACCAGAAGCAAAAAAGGCAAGGACAAGCTTCAAGAGGAGATTGATGCATTTGAAGAAGCTCCCAAGGTCTTGGTCAAGTGGGTTCCCAAGACTACATCAAGTTTTACTTCATCAAGTACGACCACAACTCCAAGGATTCCCATCAAGTTCATGTGGATACCGAAGAAGAAGAACTAGAGAGTTCTTGAGGGTGACTCTGCGAACATACTTAACTAATATCATTTTGGCGAGAACAAGTGCAAACAACTTCCACTTCTTGCACTAGTTCAAGGAGTCAAAAACCCTCTTGTTGGTAAGACAAGGGACAAAGTAACCTAATGCTTTCATCGACATCATCTTGTGTGTACTTCACTATATGTCTATGGATATCCTTGTTCTTCCTTGTGGGACTAACCCATGTATGTATTGAAAGTGCAACTCACTCCAATGGATTGCTCCAATTGATCTACATCAACATTGAGCATCCACATCTTCAACATCTACATGAAGTCATCATCAACAAAACCCAAGGTTCGTTCATCCCTCTTAGGGAGGATATCACATCTAGGGGGAGCTTTACTCTAAGAATTGAGCTAAATCAACTCTAATGGTGTGAACACAACAATTCTTTATGTAAAAGTGGTAACCCCACTTGTGCTTGAACGATGAGTATGACCTATGACCAAATGTTCTCATTTGACTCCTCAGTCAATATACTCATATATAGATGACCTAGTCATCACCAATTGCTTGATAGATGCTAGAGTGATTGTGCATGCTTTGCCACATTTCATTTGCCATCTTATTGTGTGAGCATGTTGATTCCATATTTTTCTCATTCAAGGGCATCCATTTGTTGTTTTGATTATTTGGTCTTTTCTTTTTGTCAAATGGATGGAAAAGAATGCCTAAGAACTTCCTCTGGCTATTTATGCTTTTCTCATCTCAAACTCTATTCATGCTACATCACAAAGTTTGATCAAGTCAGATTCGAACTCTCTGGGTGAGGAGCACACAGAGTCACCGATTCGTCATAGACAAAAAATTCCAAAACCTCTTTGTGTATTTCGGTCTGACCAATTCATCCCTTTCGGTCATACCGAGTTCATTGAGTTGATCTAGGTTTTCAATCTCGCTGCAACCGATTAGAACCATTCGGTCACATCGAGTTGTAGTAAGTGATTGTGATTCTGCATCTTGGTGCTGCCAAGTTGTTCCACTCGGTCACACCAACAGGGTTAGGATATATATACCCATGGGTCAAATTTTGGAAATTTGTCCGAAACCTTTTCGCTCGTGCGTGTCCTACTCTCCTGACTCGGGTCTCCGGATCACCTCCTCATCGCCAGTGACCTCCTGCCACTGGTCTCCACCTCCATCAATGGGAATCTTCACCGCCGTTGCCGCTGTAGCAAACTCGTCGCCAAGTTAGGGTATGGGTTTGATCCTTTGTGCAATCTTTACCTCCGATTCTTAGCACCAAGTCAATGCCATGATTCTTACCAAGATTGCGATTATCCTATCTAGCAAAAACTCCCTTTAGAAAAGTTTTTATTCGAAAATTTAGGGTTAGGTTTCCGCCAAACTCATCTCGGACCGACCGAGTTGTAGAAATCGGTCTCACCGATTTGGCTTAGGCCATTGCACTTATAACTTTTGGTTTGCCCGAAACATGCAAATCGGTGTGACCGAGTTCAACTCTCAGTGAAACCCTAACAATCTTGGACTCACCGAAATGTGTCTCAGTCCGACCGATCTCACTAGTTCAGACTCCAATATTTCTTCGGTGGCACCGAGTTTAACAAATTGGTAGGTCCGAAATGCTTTCCGTGGAAAACTAAAACTAAGTTTTTGACTCAATTGTTTTGCAAAATCTCTGAACTTTGTGATGCTCATCCACTCTACCTAATATACATCTATTCACAGGGTCAGCTTTTAGTTTGTAGTGTCAGAGATGTCTGATCAGAGTGATAGCTAGAACAAGTTAACATGACTAAGGGCACTAGTCCCTCTAACACCTATGATGAGGGTAGCAGAAGCACCCCAAGCAACTTGCCCAAGGCAGCTACAAGGACAAGGAGAAGGAGAAACTCGAACTCCGAGGATGAAGACTATGTTGCTGCTGAGGAGGAGGTCAGCTCCAAGAAGAAAGTGGTTAAGAAGGAATTTGGCACAGCTGCTTCAACAAAGCCTGCTCTGAACAAGAAGGCTCCTGCCAAGAGAGTGCCCATGTCAAAGGCCAGAGCCTCAACTCTTAAAGCCTCCAAATCAACTGAAGAAGAGGCTATTGGTGAAGGTAAGAAGAGGAAGGAAAGGGCCAAGAAAACTATGGCAAGAGTTACTGGAAATCCCTCAATGATGATTCAATCTGATGAGGAAGAAGAAGATGCTCCACCAGCATCAAAGACTCAAAAGCTGATGGGGGATGCCATCAAGTCTGGGGCTGCTCCTTCATAGCCCAAGACTAACCCCAAAGCAACTGCTCCAGCCACCAAGTCTGCACCAAAGAGGAGCACCAGAAATATACCAGCTGCTGAAAAGAAGAAGGCCCCAGTGCCTGAAATAGAAGAAGAAGAAGATGATGAAGCCCAAGTGCTCAGAAAGTTGAAGACCAAGATCACTGATCATGATGACAATCACCCAGTGGGTGAAAACATGAAGGAGAGAAAGGATGCAGGTCTCGGATTGTGGAGACAATCAGACCCTTATGGTGTGAGGAGGAGGACTGCTATAGACTATAGATTTCACACCAAGGAACAACAGGACTTCTATGAGACAATCCTTCTGGATAAGAAGCCAATAGTGTGTGACAAGAAGTGGGTTGATTGGAAGTACATTTACAATAATGAAGACCACTTCCCTGGAGTGCATGAAAGTTTCAGACTCAATGGAGTAGATACCTTTGTGGGCCAGAAATTGACCAAGTGGAATGATGAGCTCATTATGCAGTTCTATTCAACAGCTCATTTCTACCCTGATGGAAGAATTGTATGGATGATTGAAGGAACAATATATCAGTCTACTGTTGCTGAGTGGGCCAAGATGATCAATGCCCCTGAAGAGCATGCAGACATTGATGTCTATGCTAAACCTAGGAAGGGACACAACTCCATGGCCAACATGTACAAGGAAATACCTGATAAGGCCTTGGAGACACACAACCTAGGCTCAGTATATTATCTGTTGTCTGGACTGGCCACCATGAATACCATTTTGAGGCACACCATGCTTCCCAAATCAGGACATCACAGGATGATCAGAGTCCGCTCCATCAATTTTCATCAGATGTTTGATGTGCCCCAGAAATTCAAAGTGATGAGTTTGATTGTTGAAACCATCAAGAGAACTGCAGCAGACCAAAAGAGATCATGTGGGTATGCTCCACACATCCAGATGCTCATCAACTCCAAGATGGGCAAAGGCATATACTTGTTGGACAAAGAGCACCTTCCCTTGAGGCCTGATCATGAGGACAACACAGTTATTATGGATGCTTCAGATCCTACATCTGTAGAGGCTCAAGAGAAGAGGGAGAAGGCAAAAGCAGAGAAGGCAACCAAGATGCCAAGTGCTGAAGAGGCTTCACATGTTTTTTTCAAGTCAAAACAGGATCAACTTTAAGGATTGAGAAAGGATTGGCCACCCTGACTCAGAATCAAGAGAGTCTTGAAAGGATCATTGAAACAAAGTTTTATGATCTAGACTTGAAGATCACAGAGATGCAAACAGCTGTTGAGCAGCTCCAGGACGAAGCTGAAGAGAGGAAAGGGAAAGCCACCACTAGAGCTTTTCAGAGAGTGCCTAGGGCACAGAGATCTGTAGAAGTGCGAGTGACACACACTAGAGCTACTACTTTAGCACATGTAGCCACAGCTTCAGTTGCCCCTCCGGTTGTAAGTCCACCAGCTCCTCCAACCTCAACATATGAATTTGCCGCAGTAGTCCTCTCCACGTTACCTCCCGAAGATCAAACTTAGAGAGCCGCATAGCACTATGCATTTTAAAGCTTTTTGGTAACTTGTTACCAAAGGGAAAGAAAGTGTATAGATCATAGGCTTCGAGAGAGAGAGAGCTTTGCTTCTTTTTGCTATCTTGTTTGCTACTTACTTCCTTGCTTTCTTGGACGATACTTTATGTGTGTGTGAGATACTTGTATGGTCATGTGTTTGATCATATCATACGTTATTGCTTGTGCTTGGATGATGATATTATCTATCTCTCATGTATGATCATTCACATCTTGCCTTGGTGATGAGGGCATATTTCATATACTATCATTTTGAGCGCTCCACCAAGATGTATGTGACATGGAAGAGTAACCCATGATCCTAATCGATTGTGCATTTCCATTCAAAAGCAAATTTTATATAATACACAAATTTAGGGGGAGCTCTTGCTTATCACATACTTATCAAATCGATGATATATTTCATTCTTATTATCATTTGTGGAAGCTTTGATCTATATGATGTCATCAATTACCAAAAACGGGGAGATTGAAAGTGCAACTAATCCCTGGTTGGTTTTGGTAATTCTTAACAACATATAGCTCATTGGACAAATATTATTTCAAGATAATTATTTCAGAAATTTCAGTGACTGGCATGGCATGGACTAGAGATGTGGACCCCTCGAAATGCTAAGAACACATATTGTCACAAGCTCAAGACTCTACATTTTCATTTTAGTGATCCAAGATCACATTGAGTCCATAGGAAAATCCAATACTATTAAAAGGGGATGAGGTTTTGCTTAATGGATTGCTTGCTCAAAATGCTTAGTGATTTGCTCCAAAAGCCCTCAACCACTTTCTCATATCCACATATGTCCCAAACCAAATGTCAAACTTGGCCCCACTGATTTGATCTATCCGGCGCCACCGAGTTCACTTGACATAGCCACTGCCAGAAACCCTAATCAGTTCGGTCTCACCGATAGGGATCTCGGTCTCACTGACATGGGATTGCAAACTCTCTGTTTCCCTTCATAACGTTTCGGTCTAACCGAGATGAGCGATCGGTCCCACCGAGTTCACAATGCAAACTCTGTGTTTCCTTTTCGTAACGTTTCAGTCTCACAGAAATGAGCGATCGGTCCCACCGAGTTTGCCTGACCAACTCTCTGTTTACCTATTACAGAAATTGGTCTCATAGAGTTCATGTGATTGGCCTCACCAAGATTACATTATGCCCTAACCCTAACAAAATCGGTCCCACAAAGTTGACATGTTGGTCCCACCAAAAAGCCTAACATTCACATTTTGAACTAAGTCAGTATGACCGAGTTTCAGTATTCGGTCCCACCGAGTTTGGTAAATTGCGTGTAACAGTTAGATTTTTTGTGGATGATATATATACCCCTCCACCCATCCTCCATTCATGGAGAGAGCCATCAGAACATGCCTACACTTCCAGCATTCATTTTCTGAGAGAGAACCACCTACTCATGTGTTGAGACCACAAGAATCTTGATCTCTAGCCTTCCCCAAGTTGCTTTCCACTCAAATCATCTTTCCACCATATCCAAATCTGTGTGAGAGAGTTGAGTGTTGGGGAGACTACCATTTGAAGCACAAGAGCAAGGAGTTCAGCATCAATACACCATCTATTACCTTTTGGAGAGTGGTGTCTCCTAGATTGGTTCGGTGTCACTTGGGAGCCTCCTTCAAGATTGTGGAGTTGAACCAAGGAGTTTGTAAGGGAAAGGAAATTGCCTACTTCATGAAGATCTACACAAGTGAGGCAAGTTCTTCGTGGGCGATGGCCATGGTGGGATAGACAAGGTTGCTTCTTCGTGGACCCTTCGTGGGTGGAGCCCTCTGTGGACTCGCGCAACCGTTACCCTTCGTGGGTTGATGTAACGCCCTCGGTGCGGCTATAGCTCCCACGTGTCGAGGCACGACTTAAAGACATAACCGCATTGAAAGCAATGTCGCAAGTCAGGCAATCATTACAACATCCCATGTAATACATAATAAAAGGGGGGGAAACATAGTTGGCTTACACTCGCCACGTCACATCAGAGTACATAAATAACATCCATCAAACAATCACTCATGGCCCGACTACGGCGCCAAAATGGAAAAGAACCCAACATGCGACAAGGCCCTGAATCAAACCCCAACTAGGCACCACTACTGATCATCGGGAAAGGAAACATAATAACGCTGAGAGTCCTCGTCGAACTCCCACTTGAGCTCGTACTCGTCACCTGGAGCGGAATCACCTGGACCTGCATCTGGAATTATGGTATCTGTGAGCCACAGGGACTCAGCAATCTCGCACCCTCGCGATCAACACTATTTAAGCTTATAGGAATGGATAAGGCAAATATAAATGGAGCTGCAGCAGGCGACTAGCATATGTGGTGGCTATCTTATACGCAAAGAGAGCGAGAAGAGGAGGCAAAGCGCGAGCGAGAAACTAGAAGAGCAACCTGCGCAAGCATAACTCCAACACCGTGTCCACTTCTCGGACTCCGCCGAGAAGAGGCCATCATGGCAACACACTCAGTTGATTCATTTTAATTAATTAAGGTTTAAGTTATCTACAACCGGACATTAACAAATTCCCATCTGCCCATAACCGCGGGCACGGCTTTCGAAAGTTCAATCCCTGCAGGGGGGTCCCAACTTAGCCCATGACAAGCTCTCACGGTCAATGAAGGATAAGACCTCCACCTGAGACACACCGATCAGACTCGGTAACCCGGTACAACAAGACAATTCGACAGGTTAAAACAAGACCGGCAACACCGCCCGAATGTGCCGGCAAATCCCGATAGGAGCTGCACATATCTCTTTCTCAGGGCACACCCAGATTGTCTAAACTTCCGGTAGGCCAGCCCAGAGTTGCCCCTGGTAGCCACCAGCGGCTGACGGTTTGGACCAACACTCAGAGGAGCATTGACCCGGGGGGGGGGGGGGTTAAAACAAGATGACCCTTGAGTCTGCAGAACCCAAGGGAAAGAAAAGGCTAGGTGGCAAATGGTAAAACCAAGGTTGGGCATTGCTGGAAAAGCTTTAATCAAGGCGAACTATCAAGGGGTTCCCATTATAACCCAACCGCGTAAGGAACGCAAAAAAATCCGGGAACATAACACCGATATGACGGAAACTAGGGCGGCAAGAGTGGAACAAAACACTAGGAGAGAGGCCGAGCCTTCCGCCCTTTACCAAGTATATAGATGCATTAAGATAACATAGCAATATAATGATATCCCCAACAAGAAAAATAAATGATGTTCCAACAAGGAACGGCCTCCAAACTTCACCTGCAACTAGCAACGCTATAAGAGGGGCTGAGCAAAGCGGTAGCATAGCCAATCAACGGTTTGCTAGGACATGGTGGGTTAGAGGCTCAACATGTCAATTGGGAGGCTGACAAGCAAATGGTAGGCATCGTAGCATTGGCATAGCAAGAGCGACAAACTAGCATAGCAAAGATAGTAGTGATTTCGAGGGTATGATCATCTTGCCTGCACAGTTGTCAGAGTTGACTGGATCCTCACAAGCAAACTCAACGGGCTCCTCGGTAGCGAACTCGTCTCCCGGCTCTACCCAAACAAGACAAACAAGCAACAAGGATACAATCAACCACGTGCAAGACCAAGCAATATGGTGAAATGATGATATGCTATGCGGGATGCGATGCGGGATGCAAAATGCAAGATATGACAGGAAATGCATGAACCTGGCCTCAACTTGGAATTCCAAGGGTGCCACTGGATAGAGGGGATGAAATCGCTTGAAAACGATATAAAGATCATTGGAATCGGAGTTACGGTTTGGAAATGGCAAGCGTTTTAAGATATGACACCGGTCTGCGATTTACAGCAAGTAGGCATTTAACGCAACGAAATGAACATGCTACAGCCACCAAACATGACATCAAAATACATGGCAGGGATGCCCACAAGATGCTTAACAAAAGACTAGCACTGAGCCACGGCCAATTCATCCATTAAGAGGTTCAAACAAACATGGCAAAAACGCAAATGCAAAACAGATTCCAGACTTAGTGAAATTAACACTAGTCTGAAATTTCAGATCACGAAGCCCTCTTCGGAGCAGCAAAACAACATGATAAATGACCTGAACATGACACAAAGAAAGAACATGGCACACGAACATAGCTAAAACACAATCAGTTTTCAGACTTAGTGAAAACTGAGACATGCTGAAATATAACTCACGAAGGCATGTAAACGAGCTCGATGCACTCACTACGGTGCAAGTCATGGCAAGGCAAGCATACATCCATGAAGAAGGCAGAAAATACAAGCTATACATGGCAAGAACAAAGGAATAGCATGCATGGATCACTAACGGTAGCATCGGCAAAATCGCAAACAAGTTGACGATCTGCCCAGATTAACAACGAAGCAAAAGTTGAGCTCGATTGACTCAACCTAGAGCACTCCATATATGCAAACAAAGACATGGATGGATAGAGAATAACATAAATATCAAAACTCCCTTACTGATCATCCTCAAAAGAGGCACGGATCACTAGGAAACAAGCTGGACATATAGCATCATGAACTAAAATATCCCAGACTTAGTGAAAATCACTAAGTCCCTCTCTTTGCGAGCTTGCACAAGTCACCACACACATCCTAAAAATGCATGGGTTGCACCTCTGGAAAGAAGACAAAATGATTAACAAAACATATGAAGGACTCACAGGCATAGCATGCACACAATAATCATGGCAAAAATGACAAAAGTCTAAGATGAACTAGCAGATCTGACAATTAACTCACGAAGCCTCCTTCTAACAGCATTTTGGGCATCAAGATGAGCTCAAATGAAAATGATGCAATGGAATGAAATGATGTACTCGTCGAGGCGAACATTTTGATATATCATATGTCCAAACCGGAGCTACGGATGCAAACTTACGGGCAGTCAAAGGTAGCATAAAAAATCTAGGGTTAGGGACGAAAGTCAATCGAGGAGTCTCCAGATCCAGATTTGCACGCGGAACGAGGTTCGCCGGGGAGCTCGCCGGAGTTCCTGTAGACGGCCGGAGACGGTGGAGATCGCCGGATCTGGAGCGGAGGCGGCCGGAGAGGGTCTTGGGGGCACCGGATCCAGCCGGTGGGCGCCCGGGGCGGCGGCGGCCGGTGGCGGCGAGGGGCGCCGCGGGAGGTGAGCTTGGCGGCGGGGCGGCGAGTGGCGAGGCGGCGGTCGCCGGCCGGAGCGGCGGGATGCGGCGGGCAGCGCACGGCGGCGCTGGGCGGCGCGGGAGGCGGCGGACGCGGGCCGGGGAGGCAGGCGGCGGCGGAGCAGACGGCCTCGCGGGGGCCCGGTTTGGGCCTCCCGGGCCGGCGCGCGGGTGGCGGCGCGGCGAAGTGGGCGCGGCGGCTCGGCGAATGGGGAGGAGCCACGAGGCGCTGGCGGTCAGGTCGGACACGTCCGGCTCGCGCAGACGTTGTCCGGCGGCGGCGGGGAGGGATGGATCTAGGGTTTCGGGGAAGGAGATGATCCGAAAATGGAGGGGTGTATATATAGGCATAGAGGGAGCTAGGGGAGTCCAAATGAGGTGCGGTTTTCAGCCACGCGATCGTGATCGAACGCTCGAGGACCTGGAGCAGAGTTTGGTGGGTTTTGGGCCAAATTTGAGGGGTGTTGGGCTGCAACACACACGAGGCCTTTTCGGTCCCTCGGTTAACCGTTGGAGTATCAAACGAAGTCCAAATGATACGAAACTTGACAGGCGGTCTACCGGTAGTAAACCAAGGCCGCATGGCAAGTCTCGGCCCAATCTGGAAATGTTTAATCCCCACACACGAAAGAAAGCTAGAAATGGCCACCGGAGGAGAACGAAGCGCCGGAATGCAAAACGGACAACGGGGAAAATGCTCAAACGCATGAGATGAACATGTATGCAAATGCAATGCACGTGATGACATGATATGAGATGCATGAAAACGAAAACAACACACGGAGACAAAACCCGAATCCGAGAAAATAAATATAACTTAACGCCGGAAACGGCAAGAGTTTGAGTACAAATTGGGAAAGTTACATCTGGGCGTTACAACACTCCACCACTACGAAAAGATCTCATCCCGAGATCTAGGACTGAAAGAACTCCGGGTACTCAGAACGGAGGTGATCCTCGCGTTCCTAGGTAGCTTCACGGTCGGAATGGTGAGACCACTTGACTTTGAGAAATTTGATTGACTTGTTGCGAGTCTTGCGCTCAGTCTCTTCAAGAATAGCAACTGGGTGCTCACGATAGGAGAGATCTTCTTGGAGCTCAATGTCCTCGAAGTTGACGGTGCGTTCAGGCGTCTTGAAGCACTTTCGGAGTTGGGAAACATGGAACACATCATGAACATTGGCAAAGTTTGAAGGAAGCTCGAGCTGATAGGCGAGGTCGCCTCTCTTGCTGACAATCTTGAAAGGTCCCACGTATCTAGGGGCAAGCTTCCCTGTGATACCAAAGCGATGAGTACCTTTCATAGGAGACACACGGAGGTAAACATGATCTCCGATCTCGAAACCCAAATCACGGTGCTTACCATCATAGTAGCTCTTCTGGCGGGATTGGGCTACTTTGAGGTTATCACGAATGACTTTGCACATTTTTTCTGCTTCTGTGATTAAGTCATTACCCAGCAGCTGACGTTCACTGGTTTCAGACCAGTTGAGAGGGGTACGGCACTTCCTGCCATACAGAATTTCAAAAGGGGCCTTGCCCGAACTTGCTTGAAAACTGTTGTTATAGGAGAATTCAGCATAAGGAAGACAATCCTCCCACTTCATGCCGAAGGAGATCACACAAGCCCTGAGCATATCTTCAAGAATCTGGTTGACACGCTCGACTTGACCGCTTGTTTGAGGATGGAAAGCAGTGCTGAAGCGGATGTTGGTGCCCATGGCCTTCTGAAAAGAATCCCAAAATTTCGAGGTAAAGATGCTGCCACGGTCTGAAGAGATCACTTGAGGAATACCGTGCAGAGAGACAATGTGAGAGGTATAGACTTCCGCCAATTGAGCTGCAGTGATCGACTCTTTGATAGGCAGAAAGTGAGCCACTTTGGTGAGCTTGTCGATGACAACAAATATAGCATCATTGCCACACTTGGACTTTGGAAACCCAGTCACGAAGTCCATTTCAATGTGGTCAAACTTCCATTCTGGAATGGCAAGAGGTTGGAGGAGACCAGCTGGCCTTTGGTGTTCTGCCTTCACTCTTCTGCAGAAGTCACATTCATTCACGAATATAGCGATCTCACGCTTCATTCGAGTCCGCCAATAAGCTTGCTTGAGGTCCTGATACATCTTCGTGCTCCCAGGGTGGATGGAGAGGAGAGAATTGTGAGCCTCGTTCATGATCACTTTACGAAGTTCACCTTTGGGCACAACAATACGATCCTCGAAGAAGAGAGTGTCCTTGTCATCAAGGCGGTAGCACTTGTACTTGGACTGACTCTTGGCAATCCCAATCTTCACCTTTTCCACCATAGCATCAAGAAGTTGGGCTTGGCGAATCTGGTCTTCTAAGGTAGGAGAGACTTGAAGGTTGGCGAGGAAACCTTGAGGAACAACTTGCAGATTAAGTTTGCGGAAAGCTTCACAAGCTCGGGTTGATAAGGCTTGGGAATCAGACTGTTGCAGTAGGCCTTTCTGCTCAAAGCGTCAGCAATCACATTGGTCTTGCCTAGCGTATACTCAATACTCGGATTATACTCTTGAATCATTTCGACCCATCGAGTTTGCCTTAGGTTGAGATTAGGCTCAGTGAAGATGTACTTGAGACTCTTGTGATCAGTGAAAATGTCCACTTTTCTTCCCAATAGAAGATGTCTCCAAGTCAAAAGAGCATGCACAACTGCCGCCAACTCGAGATCATGAGTGGGGTAGTTCTTCTCATTAGGCTTCAACTGGCGAGATGTATAAGCAACCACTTTCTTCTCTTGCATCAAAACTGTGCCAAGACCTTGGAGAGAGGCATCACAAAAGACCTCGTACGGCTTGGATTCATCAGGCGGAGTCAGAACTGGAGCAGTGATCAACTTCTCTTTCAAAGTGTTGAAAGCAATATCACACTCCGGAGACCAAACGTACTTGACGTGCTTCTGAAGAAGATTTGAGAGAGGCTTCGCGATCTTGGAAAAGTTTTCAACGAATCTTCGGCAATAGCTTGCGAGACCGAGAAAACTGCGGAGTTGCTTCACATTCTGAGGAGGTTCCCAATTCACAATTGCGGATACCTTCTCGGGATTCACGGAAATGCCCTTGGTAGAGATGATATGACCAAGATAAAGAACCTCATCGAGCCAAAATTCACACTTGGAGAACTTGGCGTAGAACTGATGTTCCCTGAGCTTATCGAGAACCAAACGCAAGTGCTTGGCATGATCTTCCTTGTTCTTGGAGAAAACCAGAATGTCATCGAGATAGACCAAAACGAAGTCATTGGTGTAGGCGTTGAAGATGAAGTTCATCATGCGAGAGAACGTCGGAGGAGCGTTGGCGAGGCCAAAAGACATGACAGTGTATTCATATGAACCAAAGCTTGTTCTGAATGCTGTCTTGGGAATATCTTCTTCACGAATGCGAATCTGGTGATAACCCATACGGAGATCAAGCTTGGAGAATACTTGAGCACCCTTGAGTTGTTCGAACAACTCATTGATGTTGGGAAGTGGGTATTTGTTCTTGATGGTCTTCTTATTCACTGGACGGTAATCAACAAAAAGTCGGTCCGTTCCATCCTTCTTCTTCACAAAAAGAACACCACAACCCCACGGAGAAGTACTAGGCCGGATGAGACCCATTCTTTCTTGCTCATCGAGTTGCTTCTTCAGCTCCTTCAACTCTTCAGGTCCGAGCTTGTAAGGACGTTTGCACACAGGTTCCGTGCCAGGTTCAAGTTCAATAACGAATTCAACTGGCCGGTGCGGAGGCATTCCTGGGAGCTCTTCTGGAAAGACGTCTTGATATTCGCAAACGACTGGAATTTGCGAGATAGCATCCAGTTCACCCTTCTCATTGAGAGAAAACAGACGAATGGTATTATCTCGAGCGGCAAAGACAATTACATCCTCAGACGAATGAGTTAATTGAATCTTCCTGGCTGCACAATCAAGTTGAGCCTTGTGCTTAGAAAGCCAATCCATTCCGAGAATAAGATCAATATCCGAGTTGCCAAGAATCATTGGAGAAGCCAGAAACTTGAAATCACCCATCATGATAGAAATATCCGGAACTTCGTAGGTAGCAAGCAAGCATCTACCCGGAGAGACGACTGCTAATGGCTTATGCATAACTTGAGAAAACCACCCATGCTTAGATGCAAAAGGTCTGGAAATGAAGCAATGCGATGCACCCGTGTCAAAAAGAACTTTTGCAGGAACATCGTTAACAGGAAGGTTACCCATGATCACATCTGACGAGTCCTCTGCCTGAGCTACATTCACCATGTTGACCTTGGTGTACTTGGGGTTATGCTTGACCACAGCTGTACTTGCCGATCTGACAGGAGGAGGAGGAGGAAGACGCCTCTGGTTGAAACACTTGTTGGCATAGTGACCCTTCTGTTGGCACTTGTTGCACGTGACCTCTGAAAGCGGACGGTGATACGGAGCACTCGATCTTGGAGTTTGAGACGAAGTCTTATTCTGAAAGCCTGGGTTGAGTGGGTGGGAAGAACCACTGCCACCTTTGCTCTTCTGCTGATATGGCTGACGAAACGGAGGAGGAGGAAGCCAAAACTTCTGTTGCTTGACCACTTGAGTAGAGGAAGGAGTAACATCTCTGACTCGCTTCCTGGAAGCATCACACCTCAACTGAGCAGCCTCTTGCTTCAGTGCCATGTTGTAGAACTCATCGTACCTCAAGGGCTCAAAGAGAACAAGAGCGAGCTGAATATCTTCTCTGAGACCACCCCTGAACTGATATATCATGCTCTTCTCATCAGGCACGTCCTGCTTGGCAAAGCGGGCAAGCTTCTGGAACAATTTGTTGTAGTCATAGACAGACAAAGAGCCTTGCTTCAGATTGCGGAATTCCTCACGCTTGCTTTCAACCACGCTCTGCGGAATGTGATGAGCTCGGAAATCTCGACGGAAATCATCCCAAGTGATAACACGTCCACCTCTGGAATCCTTGTACTGCTGGAACCATTCTGCAGCTTGATCTTTGAGTTGGAAGGAAGCGAACTTCACAAAGTCCTCAGACCTGACGTTGCTGCACTCGAAATGCTTACACAAATCCACAAGCCAATCGTCAGCATCGGTTGCCTCAACACAATTGCTGAAAGTCTTTGGCCCGTTAGCAAGGAACTGGTTGAGTGTAGCAAAGTGACTCTGATTGCTGCCTTGATTCCCTTGACTGCCTTGATTGCGCTCTTGGATAATTTGCATGATCAGCTGAGTGTTTGCATTGGTTGCGGCCATCACAGCTTGCCATGCCTCTGGAGGAGGTGGAGGCGGTGGCGGATCAGGATTCGGAGTCGTGCGCGTTGGAGGAGCCATCCTGAAGAGGTTGACCACCATTAGCACATTGACAGATAAATATTGAAGCTGAATCCAACGGAATGAAAAATTGCAACATATAGTCTTCACATCCGAACAAAATGAACGAATGCATTTCTCTTGAAGTGGTCACATATTCCTAAATTGCGAAGCCACGAAGAATCAGGTAGAAGGGGTACATCAACGGGGGATGGAATCAACATATGACGTCGAAGCAAAAATGAAAGCCACAACTCGAAATAAAATCAAGGGTTGGCTTGCGGAATAAGCCGGAACACACATATGATAGAAATTTCATCCGAAGTTTTCGTGGTGGGACCTACACGGGCTCGATCGTACAGCACCATCATGTACAAGGCAGTGCACATGACCTACGAAGTGTCCCCGAGTCAGCATAGCCAAGGACTCTTTAAGACACAACGAGATCACTGTAAAATCGACCGTGAATAGACGAACCACTAGACGTCGAACCCTAATTTCATATCATACATCTGTCGGAAAGATATCCTAAGGCTACTTGAATTCCCACCTATAAAATTCCCGAGATTTTCTGGTTATGCAATCAGGTGTTGGGGATACAGGGGAAGCATAATATGTCACCCAAACTAGCAAATCCTACATCCAGCTGTATCCATCCTTCAACACATAACCAAGAAAACTTCGGAAACCATCTACCTCAACCTTCGAAAAGCATCCGTTATACAAGTTATGGCGATACTCCCGAACTCCCGCCCCAGTACTGGGTGGCGTCGAGGTTATCTCACCAACGAACTGCATAAAAGAGATTTTCGATGTCGCGCACATATCTCAAGTATACCAGAATTGCAACGATAAAATTGTGACGACAACACCTCAGAGCTCAACTCCCCGGGACACTGCCACAACCCCTAAAGACAGGAGGCACCAAGAACAATGTTCTCGTCACAAAACCATCGGAACAAAACCAAGATACTCGCGTGATCCTAAAAAATTTTTAGTGAAATTTGAGAAGAGAAGAGTCAAAACTCTACGTCAGGATGCCTTACCAGAGCGATGACGAGACTGGGAAGTAAAAAGAATTCCTAAGCTCTCCGATATATAATTCCTAAGTGACTCAAAACATTTTTCTAGACACAACTCGGCTGCTAAGACGATCAAGCAATGGGGCTCCTAAGGTCGGGGAAGGCTCTGATTACCAACTTGTAACGCCCTCGATGCGGCTATAGCTCCCACGTGTCGAGGCACGACTTAGAGACATAACCACATTGAAAGCAATGTCGCAAGTCAGGCAATCATTACAACATCCCATGTAATACATAATAAAAGGGGGGAAAACATAGTTGGCTTACACTCGCCACGTCACATCAGAGTACATAAATAACATCCATCAAACAATCACTCATGGCCCGACTACGGTGCCAAAATGGAAAAGAACCCAACATGCGACAAGGCCCTGAATCAAACCCCAACTAGGCACCACTACTGATCATCGGGAAAGGAAACATAATAACCCTGAGACTCCTCGTCGAACTCCCACTTGAGCTCGTACTCATCACCTGGAGCGGAATCACCTGGACCTGCATCTGGAATTATGGTATCTGTGAGCCACAGGGACTCAGCAATCTCGCACCCTCGCAATCAAAACTATTTAAGCTTATAGGAATGGATAAGGCAAATATAAGTGGAGCTGCAGCAGGCGACTAGCATATGTGGTGGCTATCTTATACGCAAAGAGAGCGAGAAGAGGAGGCAAAGCGCGAGCGAGAAACTAGAAGAGCAACCTGCGCAAGCATAACTCCAACACCGTGTCCACTTCCCGGACTCCGCCGAGAAGAGGCCATCACGACAACACACTCAGTTGATTCATTTTAATTAATTAAGGTTTAAGTTATCTACAACCGGACATTAACAAATTCCCATCTGCCCATAACCGCGGGCACGGCTTTCGAAAGTTCAATCCCTGCAGGGGGTCCCAACTTAGCCCATGACAAGCTCTCACGGTCAACGAAGGATAAGACCTCCACCCGAGACACACCGATCAGACTCGGTAACCCAGTACAACAAGACAATTCGACAGGTTAAAACAAGACCAGCAACACCGCCCGTATGTGCCGACAAATCCCGATAGGAGCTGCACATATCTCTTTCTCAGGGCACACCCAGATTGTCTAAACTTCCGGTAGGCCAGCCCAGAGTTGCCCCTGGTAGCCACCAGCGGCTGACGGTTTGGACCAACACTCAGAGGAGCATTGACCCGGGGGGGGGGGGGGTTAAAACAAGATGACCCTTGAGTCTGCAGAACCCAAGGGAAAGAAAAGGCTAGGTGGCAAATTGTAAAACCAAGGTTGGGCATTGCTGGAAAAGCTTTAATCAAGGCGAACTATCAAGGGGTTCCCATTATAACCCAACCGCGTAAGGAACGCAAAAAAATCCGGGAACATAACACCGATATGACGGAAACTAGGGCGGCAAGAGTGGAACAAAACACTAGGAGAGAGGCCGAGCCTTCCGCCCTTTACCAAGTATATAGATGCATTAAGATAACACAGCAATATAATGATATCCCCAACAAGAAAAATAAATGATGTTCCAACAAGGAACGGCCTCCAAACTTCACCTGCAACTAGCAACGCTATAAGAGGGGCTGAGCAAAGCGGTAGCATAGCCAATCAACGGTTTGCTAGGACATGGTGGGTTAGAGGCTCAACATGGCAATTGGGAGGCTGACAAGCAAATGGTAGGCATCGTAGCATTGGCATAGCAAGAGCGAGCAAACTAGCATAGCAAAGATAGTAGTGATTTCGAGGGTATGATCATCTTGCCTGCACAGTTGTCAGAGTTGACTGGATCCTCACAAGCAAACTCAACGGGCTCCTCGGTAGCGAACTCGTCTCCCGGCTCTACCCAAACAAGACAAACAAGCAACAAGGATACAATCAACCACGTGCAAGACCAAGCAATATGGTGAAATGAGATATGCTATGCGGGATGCGATGCGGGATGCAAAATGCAAGATATGACAGGAAATGCATGAACCTGGCCTCAACTTGGAATTCCAAGGGTGCCACTGGATAGAGGGGATGAAATCGCTTGAAAACGATATAAAGATCATTGGAATCGGAGTTACGGTTTGGAAATGGCAAGCGTTTTAAGATATGACACCGGTCTGCGATTTACAGCAAGTAGGCATCTAAACGCAACGAAATGAACATGCTACAGCCACCAAACATGACAACAAAATACATGGCAGGGATGCCACAAGATGCTTAACAAAAGACTAGCACTGAGCCACGGCCAATTCATCCAATTAAGAGGTTCAAACAAGCATGGCAAAAACGCAAATGCAAAACAGATTCCAGACTTAGTGAAATTAACACTAGTCTGAAATTTCAGATCACGAAGCCCTCTTCGGAGCAGCAAAACAACATGATAAATGACCTGAACATGACAAGCAATAAGATGGCATGGAGCTACTCAACAAGCTTAACAAAAGTCCCAAAGTGACCTGGGGCCAAAAGGGATCACAAAATATATTAACGGGCACACGAACATAGTTAAAACACAATCAGTTTTCAGACTTAGTGAAAACTGAGACATGCTGAAATATAACTCACGAAGGCATGTAAACGAGCTCGATGCACTCACTACGGTGCAAGTCATGGCAAGGCAAGCATACATCCATTAAGAAGGCACAAAATACAAGCTAGACATGGAAAGAACAAAGGCATAGCATTCATGGATCACTAACGGTAGCATCGGCAAAATCGCAAACAAGTTGATGATCTGCCCAGATTAACAACGAAGCAAAAGTTGAGCTTGATTGAGTCAACCTAGAGCACTCCATATATGCAAAAAAAGACACGGATGGATAGATCATAACATAAATATCAAAACTCCCTTACTGATCATCCTCAAAAGAGGCACGGATCACTAGGAAACAAGCTGGACATATAGCATCATGAACTAAAATATCCCAGACTTAGTGAAAATCACTAAGTCTCTGAAATCAGATTTCCCGGGTGCCTCTCTTTGCGAGCTTGGACAAGTCACCACACACATCCTAAAAATGCATGGGTTGCACCTCTGGAAAGAAGACAAAATGCTTAACAAAACATATGAAGGACTCACAGGCATAGCATGCACACAATAATCATGGCAAATATGACAAAAGTCTAAGATGAACTAGCAGATCTGACAATTAACTCACGAAGCCTCCTTCTAACAGCATTTTGGGCATCAAGATGAGCTCAAATGAAAATGATGCAATGGAATGAAATGATGTACTCGTCCAAACAAACATTTTGATGTATCATATGTCCAAACCGGAGCTACGGATGCAAACTTACGGGCAGTCAAAGGTAGCATAAAAAATCTAGGGTTAGGGACAAAAGTCAATCGAGGAGTCTCCAGATCCAGATTTGCACGCGGAACGAGGTTCGCCGGGGAGCTCGCCGGAGTTCCTGTAGATGGCCGGAGACGGTGGAGATCGCCGGATCTGGAGCGGAGGCGGCCGGAGAGGGTCTTGGGGGCACCGGATCCGGCCGGTGGGCGCCCGGGGCGGCGGCGGCCGGTGGCGGCGAGGGGCGCCGCGGGCGGTGAGTTGGCGGCGGGGCGGCGAGTGGCGAGGCGGCGGTCGCCGGCCGGAGCGGCGGGATGCGGCGGGTGGCGCACGGCGGCGCTGGGCGGCGCGGGAGGCGGCGGACGCGGGCCGGGGAGGCAGGCGGCGGCGGAGCAGACGGGCTCGCGGGGGCCCGGTTTGGGCCTCCCGGGCCGGCGCGCGGGTGGCGGCGCGGCGAAGTGGGCGCGGCGGCTCGGCGAATGGGGAGGAGCCACGTGGCGCTGGCAGTCAGGTCGGACACGTCCGGCTCGCGCGGACGTTGTCCGGCAGCGGCGGGGAGGGATGGATCTAGGGTTTCGGGGAAGGAGATGATCCGAAAATGGAGGGGTGTATATATAGGCATAGAGGGAGCTAGGAGAGTCCAAATGAGGTGCGGTTTTCGGCCATGCGATCGTGATCGAACGCCTAGGACATGGAGCAGAGTTTGGTGGGTTTTGGGCCAAATTTGAGGGGTGTTGGGCTGCAACACACACGAGGCCTTTTCGGTCCCTCGGTTAACCGTTGGAGTATCAAACGAAGTCCAAATGATATGAAACTTGACAGGCGGTCTACCGGTAGTAAACCAAGGCCGCATGGCAAGTCTCGGCCCAATCTGGAAATGTTTAATCCCCACACACGAAAGAAAGCTAGAAATGGCCACCGGAGGAGAACGAAGCGCCGGAATGCAAAACGGACAACGGGGAAAATGCTCGAACGCATGAGATGAACATGTATGCAAATGCAATGCACGTGATGACATGATATGAGATGCATGAAAACGAAAACAACACACGGAGACAAAACCCGAATCCGAGGAAATAAATATAACTTAACGCCGAAAACGGCAAGAGTTTGAGTACAAATTGCGAAAGTTACATCTGGGGCGTTACAGTTGAAGTCTCCATCAACGTGGATGTATGATAGCACCACGTATCAGAACCACACCAAAGATCTCTATGTCTACAATGCTTTTTCTCCCTCCAAACTCCTCCCCTTTACCTTCATTTGCAATGATTTACATTCTGCTGCTATACTCTTAGAATTGCACGTGTAGGTTGATTGCTTGACTTGTCATAAGTTGCTAAAATCTGCCAAGACTTAAAATTGGGAAAAGGCTAGATTTTTATTTGGTCAAGTAGTCTAATCATACCCCCTCTAGACATACTTCCGATCCTACATTCTCGCTCCCCCATGGCATGGCTACCTCGTAGTTGGCATCGCCCGTGACATCTCCACAATGGCTCTCCCCCTGTGCGAGGCTCCCTTGGCGGCGGCGGCCATACTAGTTGGAGTTGCTGCTCTTGTTGCTCCAGCTCTCACTTGCTCGTGATGTTGCTCTGTTCTTCCCCTCTCTCATGTTGCTGCTCCTCTTTTGCTCTCGCTCGGACTGCTGATGCTGGTACACGGGTTGCTGCAGCTACATGAGTTATTGCTCTGGATCTAGTTCATGCTACTGCTCAAGGCACTGCTGCTCTAGCTGCTATATGTTACCATGTTCCCTGTCGGTCGCATGCTGATTTAGATGACTATTTCTCTACTTCTAGTGCTCGAGCGGCCTAAACTACATGTGAAGTGCCTCTCTGCTACCAGTGCGTTCATTCTCGATAGTAACATTCAGATTCCACAGTAAATTTCAGTATTGATAGTTAAGTTCAAAGTCAACAATTTTTATCTCATCTGTTGTAGTCATGTGTTTTTTGGTGATGTAAATTTCACATCTACCACTTTTTGGTAATGTATTTTACATCATCTATTGGAGATGCTATTAGAATCCCACTTGAGACTAACGATGTTTGTCTTATACTACTTCAGCCTCGATGTCTTACGGCTCGCTAGAGCTGTTGCAATGACGGAACCATCCATCATAGCAGAGCAGTTCCTTGGACGCTGTCTGCAGACGCCTCGGATCTTCCTCCACACCTCTCACAGCCACCTCTACTTCAACTTCTTCAGCGACCAACCCAATGATACTGAGGTCGACACGGCTACGCCAAAGAGGTTGTACACTTGTTGCATCACTTATTAGTGTACATTCATGTTGATCCATTAGGGCTATTTGGTTCAAAGGAAAAAGTGAAGGAAAAACATAGCAATAGGAAATTTTCCTATGGTACTCTACTATTCAATTATTCATGCATTTGGTTGAAAGGAATGGAGCAAAACATCCACCTGGACCTACTTTTCAAAATCCTATGCATGAGAGCAAGACCACATGCATTAGTGGCAGAATAATAGTCTAACTGTACACACTTTCATATGGTTAATTTCACTTTAATTTTGCCATGTTTCTTTGCATTCCTCTGCTCTTACAATTCCTTTGAACCGAACACCCAAGTTGACAAAAGTCTTGTGTTTACAAATGCTATGTTTCTCATGTTCATTCCTATCCTATTCTGGTGTTTTTTCTATCCCTGCATTTTTAGAATCCTGCAAGCCAAAGGAGCCCTTACAGAATTACTTCAATTATAGATAGGTGTCAAAGAAAACTTTGTGTGGTTTGTCCTACTCCTGCCTAGACGTCGTCCACCTCGCCTGAGCTGCTCCATCAACAGAAGCATCCACATACCAAACATCACAACTCCTGACCATCTTTCACCGCCTCAGATCTCCTTCCCTGCCGTCGACACCCATCACAATTGTATCACTATCTTCAACTCAGCAGATGAACCTAAGGAGAACACGCGTCCACAAGAGAGGTCACACTCTTTTGTTTCTGCTTATGTTTTGCATTTCTTAATATTACCTGCTACTTTATCGTTCTGTTCACCTCTTAGACTCCAATTCAGGTCCAAATTAATGGTCAAAGTTGAGTTTTAAAATGATTGTGGGGCACATATCGAGGCAGCAATGAATAGTATCTCTGTCTATTATCTGATTCAACTAGGGTATGTCTATGTTGTTCATCTTGGGTGGGAAACAAACAGTAAAGCAATCATCATCTATCTTTTTATTAAATTAAAGCTATCATTAGCCTGATATCATTATTTTTGGATCTAGCCACTGGTTGTTACCATCGCTCTAAATTTTTGCATGCTCTCCTCACTATATTTTTCTCGTATGCATGTTAGATATTGTACACAGTCATGTTGAACATGTAGAGAAAAAGAGAAGAGTTTTGCATGGCAATACAATGTCATGCAGACATCCCTCCATGGTGGGTGCAATGGAAAACCCTCCCCCCTCTCCAGATTGTAATCTAGAGGAAGATATCTATTCTGAGGCGGATTCGGACGGAGCTGACCACTTCTATTTACCCGCCAAGATGTTTGCTCTAACTTGGCATGATGATGTTGGTCATATCATGCATATGTTTCCTTGTACTGCCTACTTTAACATCATATATGCTTAGTTTAGACATGTTCTATAATGCCACCTGTTTAGTTTATACTAGCACATATGCCCGTGCGTTGCAACGGGGGAAAAATGGACATGTCCTCAAATTGAGTGAAAATTGTATGTGCGAACACAGTTGTTTTCACTACAAAGAAAATGTTAATTGTCATGTCCATTATTTAAAAGCGTGCTATCCATTGCAAAATCAAATTTGGTATATCTTTTTCAATAAGAACATGTATTAATTGAATCTATAGTATAAGGTTGATTTACCTCAACCTATATTTACTCAGTCTTGTGCAATCACTAGTAGAAAAAGGACGTAATGTGAGACACATTTGTGCCGGATTGATTTTAGCCCGGTACTAATGGTACCATTAGTGCCGGTTCGAACGGCTATGCATTAATGTCGGTTCGTGTTGAACCTTTAGTACCGGTTCGTGTGCCACGAACCGGTACTAAAGGGGTGATGGCAGGCTGGCGTCAGGCCGGGGCCCCATGATCACCTTTAGTACCGGTTCGTGTCACAAACCGGTACTAAAGGGCTAACCTTTAGTACCGGTTTGTGCCACGAATCGGTACTAAAGGGGTCTGACCTATAGTACCGGTTTGTGACACAAACCGGCACTATAGGGCAATTTTCAAACTCTACCCCCCCCCCCCGTGAGTCACCATTTCAGTTCTGAAAAAATCAAAAGAAAATGATAAGAACTTCCAAAAATAAAATCTTTCGAGAGGTAGTTATATTACTACATCTACTAGTTAGGAAAATTTGAAAACTTAAATTTGGACATGTTTTGCAAAAAGTGCATACGATGTTGGAAAAAACGTATAATATATCAAAAAATTCAGCACGAAAATCCGCATCCGATGGAGACGGCCTACGGCTTGTTTGCAATTTTTTAGAATCCTCAAATTCCAAAACAAAAAAAAGATATGGTCAAATTTCAGTTTTTTAAAAAAAATTGGTTAAATCTGGTCAAACTACTTATTCAAGAAGTATTAATGTTACTACATAATTATTCAAGAATATTGGTGTTACTAAATAATTATTTCAATTTTTTAAATTTTGGTCAAATCTGGTCAAACTATGGTCAAACTTATTCAAGAAATATTAGTGTTACTAAATAATTACTGTTTTTTAGAATAATAGTTTCAAACTCAAACGGTGAAACGTGTGACCTAATGCTCAAGCTAAACTGCTGAGGGTTAATAGGATTGACAGCTTACATTTGTCAGGAAAACAACAAGTGCAGACTTGGAATGTAGGGGGAATAGAACTCCGAAGTTAAGCGTGCTCAGGCTGGGGGAGTGAGAGGATGGGTGACCGGCCGGGAAGTCAGGCGATTTGGAATGGGTGATCCACACTTGAGCAGTTAAGAGAGGTGATTAGAGACTAAATCATCAAATAATTTAGAAAAATTAAAAATCGAAAAATAATCAAAAAAATTCCAAAATTTTCAAAAAAAAAACCGGTACTAAAGGTCCCCCATACCAGGGCGCGAGCTCACGCCACGTGGTGCCACTTTAGCGCCGGTTCATGCCGAACCGGTAGTAAAGGGGGGGCCTTTAGTGCTCACCCTTTAGTGCCGGTTATGGAACCGGTACTAAAGGCCCTTACGAACCGGCGCTAAAGCTCCATTTTCTACTAGTGAATACTCAGAAAAGCCAAATGACAGATAATATTGTTCAACTATAAACGGTGCATCCCTCAGGATAAAATATGACCTTGAGTACAAATGCAAATGTTGATTTTTACAATTCATTATTTAAACTCTTTAAATCAGATCATCACACCACAATAACTTTGGTGCATTATGGATTTGGAATTGTACCACATATATTCACGACAAACACGTGGAAGATCTGTTTTGCAAGAGCTAATTCTTTAGGTTGTAGTGCCCTGGACACACTCATCCGGAGAACCTGGTTGTGTGTAGGCAGACATTCAGAATGCACATATTGTTCTCCTGCACAAATTCATACAACTTCAGATACATCAAGATCATATTTTTTAGAACTGTGTATGTGAGCTCTGTGCAAAACATATTAGATACACCCAGGCTAGGGTGGATTTATAATAACCATCAGTCTGTCATCTACATATTACATAAAGTCCAATTAGTTGAGAGAGCTGAACCAAGTAAGGAGGGGGAAAGGATACAAAGGATTTAGCAATTTCAGAAAATATCTTACTTGGACCTGTGCGGGGAAATGAGTAGTAGTAGAGGAAATGCAAGTTTAGGTTCATCTTTTGGAAGCAAAGAATTGCACAATTTGTTAGTAGGCTTATATTTAGGACCTATAAAAAACGATTTGGTAAGCTTTTTACTTTACCTTATCATGAAACAGAGAAAAGAAACCTTGATTCCTCGCAAAACCATATAGTTCCGTGTTGATCCAAACAGAAAAGATTGAAGCTGCAGCGTTTCACTTCCTCACATAGCATCCTATTCATCAGTCATGTTCTCAGTGTACTGTAAATTTGCGATTTGCTAAATGAGTTCATAGATGGTACATCAATTTAAACTTCAGAAACATACAATACCAAGGCAGCAATAAAGTTTCGACATAGCCAACAAACCTCGGGCACAACAAAGTTTATTGGTTCAGAATAGAGGCATGAAGATAAAGATTGAAGACAATAACAATATTGGGAAGGAAAACGCAAGCACCCAGTGATTAGAAGGATGCTATGTGAGGAAGTGAAGACTTATCCAATACATATATATATATTTATATAGAACTATTGCTTGCATTATATATATAACTATTGCTTGCATTTCCAATACATACAGGTGTTCCCAGAATGATACATTTGAAAAGGCCTGCTACAAGCTTATAGTTGATAAGGATAGTGTTGAAGCTGGTGCCTATCCGACTGTGGTAGGGGTTATTTTCGTTCCTGGCGAGTACTTTTCTGTTGAATGTGGCTGGCTTGTGGTTACTCAGTACTCGTGTTTAAGTAAAAGCTAAGATGGACGTTGGAGACACATTTTCCCTTTTTTGCACTACTTACCTACCTCCAACAAATGACAAATGCATATGGATAATCCATTGCAACCATTGTTAATTCAGCAGAACGCAGCAGCAAACTTGGAAAACAGAAGAGAATGAATAGGGGTGGCGACTGTAAGGAATAAGTACCACCTTTGTTCCTAAACGACTTTTTTGAACTGCAAAAGCGTCTTGCATTTAGGAACAGAGGGTGTACATAATAGCCACATATGATTCAATACTTATTTGTGGAAACTTATTATGCATGAGCAGTTGAGCACTCTTACTAATAAGTTCATAGTACTGTAAGCATTCAAAAGGAACAATGCGTAAAGTTCACAACACCTTGAATGTGACAGGTTACTGGAACAGAAGGAAAATGGTGAGTGTTGTTCCAAAGCAATATATAATCTAATTAATAGTGATTTTTCATAAATAGGACCAATTATATGCACCTTGCTTAATCCCTCTGATTTAACATGCTTGCACTGAAATTTAAATGCATACTAATAGCACAAGATGAATGTGTACACAAAGAAGCATTGCAGTTCCATATGTTCCAAATTACTCGACCTGAGTGACAATTTCTGCAGAAGCAGAGACATGACACATGGGACATCAATGATAATCATGAAACCACACCGAACCAGGACCATGGTCCAAAATGTCACTATCATATAATCAATTGAACACCGACACTAAAAAGGATAGTGGCTCTAAAATTACAAAGAAAATTTGGATCCTCTGTGTACCAAATCTGTCAAGACTCCCTGAAAATAAACCTCCTCGAAGAAGATGAGAAAGAGAGAAATACACAGTTACAAGCCAGAGCTTGATGACACAACCAACATTAGATGCTTGCTCAAGGTTTCCAACAAATTCTCCCCAGGAAGAGGAGCTCCCAGAAAAAACTCAACAAGCTCGAGCAACGACAGCAGGTCCCTATTACAGCAAGAGGAAAAAAAGAGGAATTGGACAATGAGAAGCAGCAAACAATGTTGTGACACAGTAAGCTTGCAAATAAACCACACTATTTGAAATAATATACCCCAAAGGATAAGAGAATGTGCATATAGATTCGCTAAAGAAAGACTTTTCAAAAGCACATTTACACGTAGAGCTATGCAAAAAAATTACCTTCCAAAATTCCACCTATGTTGCCAAAAGCTAAGCAGTGCCATAGAAACGGCAGTACCATATATCAGCCAAAGTAACAACGACAGTCAACCAAATAAAACTTCTAATTAAATTGTGCAAACTAACCTGAAACTGCTTTTTAGATGAGCTAACCTGAAACTTTTAACCGACGGGCTTGAAACTAACCTGAAGGGAGAGAGATATGGGGTGGAGCTGGTGGCATGGAGGTTGGGCCTGATCCTGCCATGGAGGGAGAAGACGACCAGACGAGCTCTTCCTCACTCCGCCGCAGTCAGCGTCGTGCTTCCGCGACTGTGCTCCATGAGCGCGGTGTGGTGTGGCCGATATAGGATAGGAGATGGGATGGAGGTGGGGGGAGTTGATGCTTCTTCGATCCAGCGCTTGATGGGATAGTACAAAGGAGGACGGAGCTCCTCCTGCCACACCCATCCTCAACTCTGCCGCCCTCTCCCTCCACAGGAACACCGTGATCGAGGGCTTCGCCCAACGAGGGCCTCTCGCGCGGCGCTCTGGCGGCCTTCAGCCAGGAAAACGGCGGCGGCGCCCAATACTATTTTGCGAGAGAGAAACATGGAATCCTCGCCTACGTCGGCCAGCGAACGGCGCAACACTGGATCAAGCATCGCAGGGGTCGGTCGCCTCCTGGTGGCTGAGATCGGGAGGAGAGGGAGAGCCCATGCTTTTTTTGTGTGTGTGCTTATGGACTGTGGATTGAATATTGAAAACTACTGGGTGAGTTTTAGAAAATAGCCTGAACAAAACGTTTTTCTCACTTAATAAAGGACTGCAGGTTGTATTACTGAGAAAGATAGGGGATTTTAGCAAAAGCGCGACGACGGTGAGCGAGCGGGTAGAAGCGATAATCGCTTTATTATTAGGGAAAGATATCATATATGTGAAATATGCAATCTCATCTCTTTTAGCCAGCCATAATATATGTGAAATATGCAGTGCCATCTTGTTTAACCAGGCATCATATATTTGAATTATATCTTGCCAATCCTTTTCTACATTACGTTTCCATTTGTCGACAATGTTTGTACATTCAACTACTCTTCCTGTGAATCAGCCATTTGAGTGGGTGATGGAAAAAATCTGGAGTGAAAACAAGGTCTTCAGAGCAGACAGTGCTACTTGTTGAAGAAGATCTCTTATTGGGTCTCGTTAGGTCCTCAGAGATGCATTTAGAGATAGATGACCAGTCCTATTCCCCCACCAAGGTGTATTCTCTAACTTGGCATGGTTATACTGCTCATATCATCCATATGGTCTCTTGCATTGCATAGTTTAGACATCATATACACAATATTCAACACCATGTTCTTAGTTCGGACATCATATATGTGAATGCCCTCTGCTTAGTATATATCACATATGTGAATTATATCATGCGATCCTGATTACTCACATAACATGTATGTGAATTATGTCATGTGAACTTGTTTACTAAAGACATCATATAATTTTCTCATGCCATCCTATTTAGTTAGTAATCAAATCTTTCAATTATGGCATGCCATGCTATCCAGTGTAGATAGACATCATATATGTGAAATTATGTCATGCTATCCTTTTTAGTTAAAAAATATATATGTGAACTATTTCATGCCCTATTTTTTCCACACTATCTATTGCATCTGTCTCTCCTACAAGGTCTGTACATTCAACTACTTTTATTTTTTATCGGCCATTTGAATTGGAGGGGGTGATGGTTGTATCTAGCGGAGTAAAAACACAATCTTAAAATAAAACAATGATACCTCTTTGTGGAGATAGCACCCCGGTTGTACATGCACATGAACCAACCCTACCACACATGACCCAGACTCTCGCAGATTGTACCCCTACTCCGATGGACAGAGAACCAGCGTCACCCAATCTAATGCGAATCTCAGCAGATAGTAACCCAGTTCCAGTTGACACAACACCATCTCCACCACAGAGATCCCAAATAAGAGTAGTTAGTAAGACATCTCCAGTACCAAAGCGCCATTACTGCAACAGCGAACCCCAACTCCACCAGTTAGTACATCTATTCCTATGGATGAAGCACAACCAGTCATTCGTAGTTTAGCATCTATTGCATTTGATCTTGTTAAATCGTATGTGCATTGTCACAACCCTAGCTTAGACTTTTCCTATCGTCACATAAGCTTCCATACATCATGTTTAAATTTTTGAAACTTGAAATGGGGATGTTCAAACCCTAGGACCAAATGGAATTGAACCCGGCGCAACCTAAAATAATTTCCAATGAACCTAAAATGCCCTTCATAAATGTTAATAATTCTTGAATTGGTCTAGAACCTCTGCCAAAAATGGTGCACACTTTTCCAGGACACTCTGGATTCTTGAATTAATTCATAAGTATTTGAATTTGCACATTTAATTTCTATAAATAAATTTAAATGTCCAAATAATTCTAGAAATGTTTAAGGGATGTTGGAATTAATTTCAAAGGTGCCCATAAATATTTTCATCATTTTATAAAATGGTTTGGCATTATTGCTAAATCGAAAACAACAGCAGAAAAAAGTAAAAAAGAAAACTAAACCAGAGAAGAGAGAGGAACCTGACCTGCACTTACCTGGCCCAGCACTGTGCAGCCCATCTGGCCCACACTGCCAGTCATCACCTACCTTGCGCCAGAAGGACGTGAGGCATGTGGTCGCGACGCACCGCGCCACCTCCTCCCTACCTGCCTGCTTGTCCCTCCATCGTTGTGTCTGGACAACGCCATGTTCTTCCTGGACTGCCTCAGCCTCTCACTCATCCTCTCCCGTGCCTCTCTGCTCCTCTGCTATCCTTCTCTCGCTCCTGCCAAGCACCATGCAGCACGCTGACGAACACCACCATGGCCACCGGCCACCCCAAGCCTCGCCGACGTGCCCAGAGGCTTTGCCACTTCATCCTCGACCCCCTCACCGAGCCACGCCCCACCAGAAGCCCTCGAATGTCCTCACCAAGCTCGTCTTCAAGCTTTAGGACGACGAGATCGCCTCCGCCGCCCCGCTCGCTTTGGACCTCCTCCGAGCTCGTTGTCTGCAATGCTGCAATATACATGAGCCACTGACCCGATCCCCCCTCTTTTGCACTTCGTTTGCACGTTGTAGCCATTGTTCTGTCGGAGACCGAACCACGCCGCCGCCCGAGCTTCTCGCCGCCGTGGCCACAGTCGCCGCGACTCCCAACCGGGCACACCCACGTGCCCACGTCGTCGTGCAGGTGCTGTAGGAACCAAGCACGCCACCCCACGACCATCGCAACCCCGTTCCCTAGTGCCCCTGAACTCGAGCCAGCGCCGAGGTCGACGCCGCGCTCAACTCCGTCCACCTCAGCCCCTCCCGCTTGCACAGGGAGATGCGGAGCACTCCCAGCACCACGCAGAGCCCCTCCGCCGCTCTTTTGGTTGCCGGAAGGTGAAAACCAAGCCCTCCCCCGCGCCTGCTATCGCTGGTGATGAGCCGCTGGCGGGTTTGATCCCACTGACTAGGGGTTTGACCTCCCCTGTGCCACTAACATGTGGGCCACTCCGCACTGACACTTTTAGTTAGGATTAATTTAGCACTAATTAATAGGGTTAGTTAGATGAGTCAATGACTGATGGGTCCCATGTGTCAGGTTTGACCCTGGCCACCCAGTTGACCCGTGATGTCACTGTGACATAATGTTGATGCAATAAAGCATTTTTTGGATTTATTTTATTTTAAATAAACAGGAAATTCCTGAAAATGTTATAATCTTCAGAAAATCATAGAAAATAAACTAAAATTCATAATGAAATAAATTATATATGAAAATTTATCAGAAAAATCCAATCTATCCATTGGTACTAGTTTCATGCATGAGAAAGCAACTTAACCTCGCTGCATACATCAAAACAAGTTAATGCACTTTGTAAATTCATAACTTGAGTTTGAATTTGAATCCTTGGTTCAAATAAGCTCAAACTCTTCTGGTTTTAGTTGCATTAGCTCAAATCACAGCATATTGCCATGTCATGATCATGCATCATACTATTGCATTGCATTGATTGTGTTTCTTCTTTGTTTGTCGATGCTTGTCCCCTCAGCAGACGTGGTTCCGACGATGAGTTCATTGACACCAATGAAGAGCTATACTATCTTCAGAAGTGCCAGGCAAGCAACCCCCCTTGAGCATTCCAATACAGCCCCACTCTCTCTCTCTCTCCTGCTCTCTTTTACTGCATTCAGACAACAACGATTCAGTTGTTACATGTTGCGGTAGTTGAACCCCTTTGTTCTACATGACCTGTCTTTGCCATAGTAAATAGTTGAAACCCACTAGCATGAGTGGGAGTTGTTTGAGCCATGATATGCCTACTCATTTATGCTTGCTTTTCATGCCTGCTATTGCTTAGATTTGTGTCAGGTCTAATTTCATTGGGGATGAATTGGAATGTGGTCATCATGTTCTATTGTTGAGAGCTAAGTGTGTGAAGACGATTTGGTAAAGGTAGCGGTGACAGGCCATGTAGGAGTACATGGTGGGTTGTCTCATTGAAACCGTCCTCAGGAACTGAGTTATGTGTTTTTGATCCAAGAACAACTACTACCACATGTTGGGCCCTGAAATATGACCCCGCTCGACTTATTAACCCCCTGTCCTCTGTCCAGGAGTTGCAAGTAGTTTCTGGTGTTTGTAGTGTAGTGGAGGTCGTGCGTAGCGATGACCGGAGGGGTGGGCTATGATGCGGTAGGCAAGTGGCCCGGTGTACGGAGTTGCCTATTTGGTGCCTCAGGAACCCTACACATATCGTTTAGGGCCGTAGTGGAAACCTCAGCTGGACTCCCTGCAGATGGAACCTGAATAGGTGATAAAACTGGACTAGAGACTTGTGTGGTTAGTCAGGTCATGGTCTACACGCACATCAACTTTCTCTTGAAGTTTGGCGAGCACATGTCGTGTGCAAACGGTAAGTGGTGGAAACATGTGTGAAGAAGTACACCCCTACAGGGTTAGAAATGATCTATTCGAATAGCCGCGTCCGCGGTAATGGACTATTGGGTGGCTTATGCAGTTCATAGACAAGTGAAAGTGGATACTCTAAAATGTGCAAGATAAGCATGAGTGCTATGGATGGCCTTCTCGTAGGGAGACGGGAGCGGATTCATAGTGGTGTATTGATACGGTGAATATGTGGACTTGTGTGCGCCACCTCAAGAAATGCTGGTAGACATAGTACATGATAGCCACTGAATCAAGCTGGCTTGCTGCAGTTAAACTCCACCACCTCCTTTGTTGACACTTATGCATATGTAGCTAGTTCTGATGTAAGTCTTGCTTGGTTCATTTGTACTCACATTTTCTGAACTTATGTTTTGTAGAGAGACTTCGGTCTCACTAGTAGTTCTGCGTGGACTTCGACATTTAGCTTGTTACCTCAGTTACGATTTTGTACCCTTTGGAGGGTCTTATAGATAGACATGATTTCTAGCCTTCCCTCTTTTTAGATGTCTGTACTCAGACATGTTTATGCTTCCTCCTATGCTTGTTGCTTGTATGACTTGGATGTTGGCTCATGAGACCCATGTTTGTAATGTATGGCTCTCCGGAGCTATCTAAATAAATACATTGAGTCGTAGAGTTTTGTTGTGATGACATGTTGTATTTGCACATGTCGAGCATATTGCGTGTATGATTTGAAATGTTTGGTATGTGTGGGATCCGACAATCTAGTTATTTAATCTTGGTAGCCTCTCTTATGGGGAAATGTCTCCTAGTGCTTCCATTGAGCTATGGTAGCTTGCTACTGCTCTGGAACACATGGGGTGACTGGCATGTGTCCTTCTTTTCTCCTGTGTCTATGACTTTGGGGAAATGTCACGCGTTGTTCCTTTTAACTCCTTGTAGCTTGCTATGACTTGGCTTCACATGTTGATGACCGACACGTGCATTGCTGGGTCATGTATGCCTGTCCCTGTAAGTTAGTGCCACCTTGGGTTTATGGCTAGTCATGTCAGCACGGGGTCTCTGTCATATGGATGCTGCTAACGCGACACTACAGTCAGAGACCCTTCGAGAAACTGTGTGCGATGCAATAATTGCAAATGGTGCTATATGAAAACCATTAGAAATGATGCAAAACTTTTGCGATGAATGATATATGAAACACAGTTCAGATTATAGTTGCGTGTGCGATGAGGGGCATACGGTTGATCTGTACGGACTATTTGGGATGAGACAGAACAACAGAAACGGGTAGCCAGATCAAGGTGTGTGCGATATACGGCATACAGTTCACTCCAATGAACCGTTTGCGATGAGTGAGGTGAACACAAATGATTTGGCGTAATAAGATGTGTGTGATACCCGGCAAACAGGTTGGTAATCAGAATTGTGTGCGATCATTATAGACAACCCATATGATCTTTTTTGTGAATTGTGTGCTCGTTAGGGCACACAGTTCAACAAATCAACCTGTTGGCGATAATGTAGAAGATCTCTGTCGAATACATATTACTAACCGTCTGCGATGAGATTGATAGGATAAACAGAGATATATATAGTCTGCTTAATTTAGTCCTTCTTCTTATTGTTGTTCTTGTTGGATGGCCCCGCGACATCGTCTTGGCGAGGACGTTTCTTGCCACTGACCGTTGGCTTTTCATCGCCGCCGTCGTCGCCATCGTCGTTGCTGTCGTCGTCCTCCTCCTCCTCATTCAACCATTCCCCCTCCTCATCATCATCGCCCTCATCTTTGTCCTCCGACGGCTCCTTGTCCATCTGGTTGTCGTCTGACGACTCCGTAGGCGGCGTCCCTTCCATGAAACAGATATAATCGAGGTCTGGGCTCGACGCCGGACTCATGGAAGACGAGCGGGATGATTCCGATGTTGAGCTATCATCAGGAGCCAGACTGCTGGCCGAACTGTTATCCTCGCTATTGCTCGAGATGGTTGCAGAGTGTGTGCCAGTGTGTAGCATGGCCTGCCGAGGACGATGAAGATGGTGGACACTTAAGCGGGGTATGTAGAGAAGGGGAACTACCAATTGAAGCAGGGATTGAAGAGGGGGTTGATGTATTATCTAACCGCTGATATAATCAACTGCAATTATTTGTACCCAGTCGCTCCAAATTCCTAGGGTTGCGCAGGACTCCTATTGGCTATTTGGCTGGTTTCCTTTTTCAAAACAAAAACAAGGAACGAGTATTGGGATTATGCATCGGTACCGGTACGAACAGAGTAGGACAGTTGGCAAGCAATACATTGATCTCTTCTTATTGATAAATCCAGTAATAATCAAACTAGAAAGGAAAAGAAAAAGGACAAAGAAAAATATCTGCACAAATCTTCGCGTAACATCAATGGCATAGGACCTAGATGTGCATTACTTGGAGCACATCTAGATGTGCTTTAGCAATACTGTCAAACAAAACCCCTAATCATCATTGCAAACAACGCATAGAACATGGCTAATGCGACAACCACAACTACACATGCTAGTTCCTTCTAGTGTCTTGCTTTCATCTGTTGCCTGTGATTGATTCTTTCTTTCTTCATCGTACTGATTGTAAATTCCATATCAGCCAGTTTCTTCTTCAGCTTTACGTTATCTTCTGTGAGCTTGGTGATAACACTCCGAGCCCTGCCATGCCATTCTTCATCCAGCCAGTTAACAGAGGCACAAGCCTCATATCCCTGCCAATGTTAAATAGTATTCTGGATGAGCGGTGGCATTAACTGAAGTAAAATGATGAACTTAATTAGCACTAACCTCTAAGGGGCAACTGAGAAACCGCCTGCCAATGTCGAATCGCTCCATGCATACACGTCGAGCGGAAGTGTGCCCGTGCACAAACTCAGCTTTTGTTACTTCTCGGTGGCGCAAAACTCGGAGTCGAACTCGTGTTGCGGGAGTCTGGACTCAAGCTCCGGATCCGGTGGGAGATCGCTTTCCTGGGGGGTGGGGGTCATTCAGGACGGATTCAGCAAGGATCTGTACTTTGGACATGCTAAAAAAGATCGGGATAGATTGGAACCTGACAGGACGATTCGGATCTGTAGTACACTTGCCTTCTGATGAGCTTAGGCAAGTGTTCGACGGCGATACAAGCAGGAGCAGCCGCATCAAAACCATCAGCACCACTCGTCCGCATTCCCCCAATGTTAGCGCCACGAGAGGGAATTTGGAGGCTATGTAGGTATTTGAGGCAAATGGGGAAACTGTAGAGATAATCTAACGGTTGGGAACTACTAATGGCACTATATATATGTTGTATACGACACACTTTTTGTACATGTCATTTGTGTTGGTATTACAACGTCACACACGATTTCCGCACCAAACTGTGTGAGAAGACAACGTAGGTTAGACACGGTTGCCATTACATAACCGTATGTGATGTACTAACGTGTCCATAGAATTGAGTTACGGTGAGATACCGGGTAAACAGCTGCTCCACGGATATCCGTCAAAAAAACAGCCGCTCTACATATAGAGATGGTGGCGGCGGCCTAGGCAGCGGCTATCGGAGAAGAGGTTAATCCTCGATCCGTGGGAGGTGGCAGCGTCATAGGAGGTCAATCCTTGGTCTGCGGCGGGAGATAGGATGAGCTCAACCATCGAGGTCGGCGGCAACGTGATTCGAGCACATCCATCGCGGTCAATGGCGAGATAGTGGAGGTCGAACTTCAGGCGGCAGCCGCACTAAGCTTTGCCCCTCGACCCTGCTGTCTCGGCGTGCCACCGCATTGCGCTTGTCTGTCTGCTGGGTGGAGGTCGTGGTGCAGCTAATTAATTAAGGTAGTATTCTTTTCGTGAGTGGCTTAATTAAGGTATTCAATTCCTAAGTGTAGTGTTGTGCTAGTACTCTGCGTGTAAATTGACTGGCCATTAATTTTGTCATTGCACATTTGGATAACAACATGGAGCGCCCTCAGTAATTATTAAAATAAAACCTTGTGATTTATGCACGCATGTCTGGGCAGCAGTTAATTCATGTATTAATGTTGTTGTTTTGTTTTTAATTACCATTCGCCAGTTGTAGATGGAACGATCTCGATGGATGAAGAATCAGAAAACTGCAGATTTTATTAGTGGTGTGCCAGAGTTCATGAATTTGTCTGAAAGTAGAAAGAGGAGAATTGGTGATGTGGATTACATCCTGTGTCCATGTACTGATTGTGCCAATAAAGAGTCACATGAAGTTGCAGATGTCCAGATGCACTTATTCTCTAGGGGATTCATGGATGGGTATACACGTTGGACCAGACACGATGAAGAGGAGGTCATGGATGAAGATACCCAGGGCAGCGAGATGCCAAACCCCGATCAGCGTCACATGGATGTTGAATCTAACATCGGGGCAGAGGCGCCAAGCTACCAATGAAACACCGGAAAGCCGAAATGCCCACTGGAAAACCAAGACGTCCACGCAGATGACGACAATCTTGATATGCCATATTTTGCTGCTATGATTGCATATTTCAAGGGCCTAGAAAAGGATATGATTGGGTAGAAGGAACTGCCAACCATTGATGCGGACTCCAAGAAAGAATTGTATCCAGGTTGCAAAAACAAATATTCCGGGTTGTGTGCCACCCTGGCGTTTCTCAGATTTAAAGCAGCAAATGGTCTATCAAACAAGGGCTTCACATAGATCTTAGGTATTTTCAAATATATTCTTCCGGAAGATAATGTGCTCCCCAGAAGCACGAATGAAGCAAAGAAAATTGTTTGCCCATTGGAACTTGAAGTACAGAAGATACATGCTTGTGTGAATGATTGTATATTGTACCGTGGTGAGTACAAAGATTTTCGTGCATGTCCTACATGCAAGCATGCACGATACAAGCGCATGAGAGCAAGGGACAAGTACAAAATGGATGACGAGATCAAGACAGGAATCCCATTCAAGGTTGTTTGGTACTTGCCTATAATTCCAAGGTTGATGCGTTTGTTTGCAAACCCTAGAGAGGCAAAGAGGTTGCGGTGGCATCATGATGAGCGAATTGCGGATAGGTTTATGAGGCACCCGAAATATGGGTCTCAGTGGGAATTAATCGACAACAAGTTTCAAAAAATTTCCAAGGATCCTAGAACTATAAGGCCCGGGGAGTGTACTAATGGGATGAATCCTTTTGGCGATATGAGCACCAAACACAGCACATGGCCAGTGCTTCTGTGCATATATAACCTAGCTCCTTGGTTGTGTATGAAGAAAAAATACATTATGATGTCAATGATTATCCAAGGCCCGAAGTAACTTGGAAATGACATTGACATTTACTTTCAGCTACTGGTAGAAGAACTGTTGACAGTGTGGATAGATGCGTATGCTGTAAAATGTTATGATGCTTACAGAAAGGAGATTTTCGATCTAAATGCGATGCTGGTGCAAACCACTCAAGATATGCCGGCATTGGGAAACACATCGAGGCAGAAAATAAAGGGAGATGTAGGGTGTGTCACATGCATGGATAGGACAGCTAGCAGAAGACTTCCCAACTCGCAGAAAACAGTGTATTTGCGTCATCGTAGGTTCTTGCGGATGAACCACCGATACCGAAAGATGAAAGCTGAATTTGATGGTACGGCAAAGGCAGGTGTGGCCCCAAGACCCTATGACGGGGAGGTGGTCCACAACATGGCTAAAAAATTAGTGTTATGCTTGGCAAGAACCACCCTTTGACGGTGAAACTAACACCCAAGGATCAAGTGTTTAAGAAGAAATCGGTGTTCTGGAAATTACCTTACTGGGAGATTCTACGTGTATGTCACTGCATCGATGGCATGCACGTAGAGAAGAACATATGTGAAAGCATCCTTGGTACTCTGCTCAAGATTAAAGGTAAAAGAAAGGATGGTGACGGTTCACGGCTCGATATGCCTGCTGATCAATCACAACGCAAGAGTGAAGCAGAAGATGATGACAAACTCATCAAAGCTCGCCAGAGTTACAATTTTAGTACAAAAGAAGCAACACAGTTCTTCACCTATTTGTCGTCAGTTAAGACACCCTCTTCCTACTGCGCAAACATCAGAAGTCTCGTGGATGTGAGCTCAGGTAAAATGTAGTTGGGACACATGAAGTCACATGATTGCCAAGTAATGTTGACACAAATCCTCCCAGTGGCCATCAGGAATCTGATGGACAAAGATATAAGAAACACACTCATTAACCTCTGTGATTTCTTCAACAAACTATGACAGAAAGTTGTAGATCCTAAAGAGTTGGATAATATGCAAGATGATATTGCAAGAATATTTTCCAACCTAGAGATGTTTTTCCCACCGTCATTCTTTGATGTCATGGTCCATCTCACTGTGCACGTTGTCGCTGAGATAAAGTATTGTGGTCCTGTGTTTCTTCGCAACATGTATCCCTTCGAGCGGTTCATGGGAATACTGAAGCGCTTTTGTCGGAACTGAAACCATCCAGAGACAAGCATCCTACAAGTTTATACCACGGAGGAGGTGGTTGAGTTTTGCACCGAATACATGAAACAAAGACCTATAGGTTTGCCCCTCTCTCGCCACGAGCGAAGGCTGAAAGATAAGTGTTAGGACCCTGATTCTAAGTCATGCCCATCTAGCATGTAACACATCATATCACTTTGCGGCCTCACGCATGGTATTCCCACGGGTGCCACCTTACTTGACCCGGGACCGTTTGCGCCTTTCGGCTCACGTATATGATAGTGTTGTTAGCATCCATATGACAGAGAACCCGTGCCGACATGACTAGTCATGAACACAAAGTGGTGCTAGCTTACGGGGACAGGCATACATGAACCAACATCGAACGTGTCGATCATCAGCGTGTGAATCTGGGCTGTAGCAACTGGGCTAACAGGACTCCGGGAACCCGGGCTGTACTAGGCTAGCAAGACTCCGGAAGTTACCCGTGACATTTCCCCGAAGGGACAGACACAAGAACGAAGTGGATCACATGCCGGCCAGTTTAAGTGTTCCGGAGTAGTAGTAACTTGGCTAGCAGGACCCCGGTAAACCGGGTTGTAGCAGACTACCATGGCTCAGTGGAAGCACTAGACTTTATTTCCCCATAAGAGAGGCTACCAAGGATAAACAACTAGGTTGTCAGATCCCACACATACCAAGCATTTAAATCATACACACAATATGCCCGATATGTGTAAATACAACATGGCATCACAACAAAACTCTACGACTCAAAGTATTTATTCATTAGGCTCCGAAGAGCCAACTATTACAAACATGGGTCTCATGACCCAACATACAGAGCATACAAGCAACAAGCACATGCGGAAGCTTAACTTGTCTGAGTATAGACAACTACAAATGAAAAAGGCTAAGAAGCCTGACTATCTACAAGATCCTGCCGAGGGCACAAGATCGTAGCTAAGGTAACAAGCTAAACATCGAAGTCCAGGTGGAACTACTAGTGAGACTGAAGTCTCTCTGCAAAAACATAAATTAAGCAAACATGAGTACAAATGTACCCAGCAAGACTTACATCAGAACTAACTACATATACATCAGTATCAACAAAGGGGGTGGTGGAGTTTAACTATAGCAAGCCAGCTTTGACTCGGTGGCTATCCTAAACTACGACTGCAAGTAACACTTTTGAGGTGGCGCACACGAGTCCACATATTCACCATAACAATACACCACTATGGATCCGCTCCCGTCTCCCTGTGAGAAGGCCATCCATAGCACTCACGCTTATCTTGCGAGTTTTAGAGTATCCACTTCAGGTTATCTATGAACTGTATAGGCAACCCAGAAGTCCTTTACCATGGACGCGACTATTTGAATAGATCATTTATAACCCTGCAGGGGTGTACTTATTCACACATGCTCTCGCCACTTACCGCCATGTACACGTCGTGTATCTCGGCAACCTTCTAGTGGAAGCCTGGCGAGGGAGTCGGCGACGACTTGATTAACCACACAAGTCTCTAGTACATGTTTGTCGCCTATTCGGGTTCCATCCGCAAGGAGATCCGGCCGGGGTTTCGCTCATGACCCCAAACGATGAGAGCAGGGTTCCCGAGGCACCAAACGGGTGTCCCGGTAAACAGTGCCTCGTGTCTCTACCGCATCATGGCCCACCCCTAGGGTCAGTGCTACGCACGGCCCCCAACACATATCCTACAAACACCAGAAACTAGTTGCATCTCCTGAACAGATATCAAGGCGATTAATAAGTCGAGAGGGGCACTTAAGCATTCCAATGCGTGGTAGTAGTTGATTGATACGTCCATTTTGCATCATGCTTTATATCAATATTTATTACATTATGGGCTTTTATTACACATTATGTCACAATACTTATGCCTATTCTCTCTTATTTTACAAGGTTTACATAAAGAGGGAGAATGCCAGTAGCTGGGATTCTGGCTGGAAAAGGAGCAAATATTAGAGACCTATTCTGCATAGCTCCAAAAGTCCTGAAACTCCACGGAAGACATTTTCCAAATATATAAAAAAATACTAAGAGCAAGAACTTCACCAGGGGGGCCACACCCTGCCCACGAGGGTGGGGGCGCGCCCCCTACCTCGTTGGCCCCCTGGTGGCCCTCCAGTGACCATCTTCTGCTATATGAAGTCTTTCGGTGGGAAAAGAATAACAAGCCATCTTCTCGGACAAAACTCTGCCACCACGAGGCGGAACCTTGGCGGAACCAATCTAGGGCTCTGGCGGAGCTGTTCTGCCGGGGAAACTTCCCTCCCGGAGGGGGAAATCATCGCCATCGTCATCACCAACGCTCCTCTCATCAGGAGAGGGAAATCTCCATCAACATCTTTATCAGCACCATCTCCTCTCAAAACCCTAGTTCATCTCCTGTATCCAATTCTTGTCTCCAAGTCCGGGATTGGTGCTAGTAGGTTGCTAGTAGTGTTAATTACTCCTTGTAGTTGATGCTAGTTGGTTTAATTGGTGGAAGATCATATGTTCAGATCCTATATGCATATTAATACCCCTCTGATTATGAACATGTTTATGCTTTGTGAGTAGTTACTTTTGTTCCTGAGGACATGGGAGAAGTCTTGCTATTAGTAGTCATGTGAATTTGGTATTCGTTCGATATCTTGATGAGATGTATGTTGTCTCTCCTCTAGTGGTGTTATGTGAACGTCGACTACATGACACTTCACCATTGTTCGGGCCTAGAGGAAGGCATTGGGGAGTAATAAGTAGATGATGGGTTGCTAAAGTGACAGAAGCTTAAACCCTAGTTTATGCATTGCTTCGTAAGGGGCTGATTTGGATCATATGTTTCATGCTATGGTTAGGTTTACCTTAATACTTTTGTTGTAGTTGTGGATGCTTGCAATAGAGGTTAATCATAAGTGGAATGCTTGTCCAAGTAAGGGCAGTACCCAAGCACCGGTCCAGCCACATACCAAATTATCAAAGTACTGAACGCGAATCATATGAGCGTGATGAAAACTAGCTTGACGATATTCCCATGTGTCCTCGGGAGCGCTTTTCTCTATATAAGAGTTTGTCCAGGCTTGTCCTTTGCTACAAAAAGGATTGTGCCACCTTGCTGCACTTTAGTTACTTTTGTTACTTGTTGCTCGTTACAAATTATCCTATCACAAAACTATCTGTTACCACTTATTTCAGTACTTGCAGAGAATACCTTGCTGGAAACCGCTTATCATTTCCTTCTGCTCCTCGTTGGGTTCGACACTCTTATATATTGATAACCCACAAGTATAGGGGATCGCAATAGTTTTCGAGGGTAAGGTATTCAACCCAAATTTATTGATTCGACACAAGGGGAGCCAAAGAATACTCTCAAGTATTAGCAGCTGAGTTGTCAATTCAACCACACCTGGAAACTTAATATCTGCAGCAAAGTGTTTAGTAACAAAGTAATATGATAGTAGTGATAACGGTAGAAAAAGGTAACAGGAGTAAAAGTAATGTTTTTGGTATTTTGTAGTGATGATAGCAATAGAAACGGAAAAGTAAATAAGCGGAGAACAATATATGGAAAGCTCGTAGGCAATGGATCGGTGATAGAGAATTATGCCGGATGTGGTTCGTCATGTAACAGTCATAACCTAGCGTGACACAGAACTAGCTCCAGTTCATTGATGTAATGTAGGCATGTATTCCGAACATAGTCATACGTGCTTATGGAAAAGAACTTGAATGACATCTTTTGTCCTACCCTCCCGTGGCAGCGGGGTCCTTACGAAAACTAAGGGATATTAAGGCCTCCTTTTAATAGAGTACGGAACAAAGCATTAACACATAGTGAATACATGAACTCCTCAAACTATGGTCATCACCGGTAAGTATCCCGATTATTGTCACTTCGGGGTTAACGGATCATAACACATAATAGGTAACTATAGACTTGCAAGATAGTATCAAGAACACTCATATATTGATGAAAACATAATAGGTTCAGATCTGAAATCATGGCACTCGGGCCCTAGTGACAAGAATTAAGCATAGCAAAGTCATAGCAACATCAATCTCAGAACTTAGTGGGTACTAGGGATCAAACCCTAACAAAACTAACTCGATTACATGATAGATCCAATCCAACCCATCACCGTCCGGCAAGCCTACGATGGAATTACTCACGCACGGTGGTGAGCATCATGAAATTGGTGATGGAGGATGGTTGATGATGACGATGGCGACAGATTCCCCTCTCCGTAGCCCCGAACGGACTCCAGATCAGCCCTCCCGATAGGTTTTAGGGCTTGGCGGCGGCTCTGTATCGTAAAACGCGATGAATTCTTCTCTCTGATTTTTTCTCCCCGAAACACAATATATGGAGTTGGAGTTGGAGTCGGAGAGGCAACAGGGGGCCCACAAGGTAGGGGGCGCGCCCTAGGGGGGCAGGCGCGCCCCCCACCCTCGTGGAGAGGTGGTGGGCCCCCTGGCCTTTATCTTATGCAGGTATTTTTTATATTTTCTGAAAAGTCGCACCGTGTAGTTTCAGGTCATTCTAAGAACATTTGTTTCTGCACATAAATAACACCATGGTAATTCTGCTGAAAACAGCGTCAGTCCGGGTTAGTTCCATTCAAATCATGCAAGTTAGAGTACAAAACAAGGGCAAAAGTGTTTGGAATAGTAGATGCGACGGAGACGTATCAACTCCCCCAAGCTTAAACCTTTGCTTGTCCTCAAGCAATTCAGTTGACAAACTGAAAGTGATAAAAGAAAAACTTTTACAAACTCTGTTTGCTCTTGTTGTTGTAAATATGTAAAGCCAGCATTCAAGTTTTCAGCAAAGATTATAACTAACCACATTCACAATAACGCATACGTCTCAAGTTTACTCATATCAATGGCATAATCAACTAGCGAGCAATAATAATAAATCTCGGATGATAACGCTTTCTCAAAACAATCATAATATGATATAACAAGATGGTATCTCGCTAGCCCTTTCTCAGACCGCAAAACATAAATGTAGAGCACCTTTAAAGACCAAGGACTGAATAGACATTGTAATTCATGGTAAAAGAGATCCAGTCAGGTCATACTCACTGTAAAATAACAGTAATGAATGCAAATGACAGTGGTGCTCTCCAACTGATGCTTTTTAATAAGAAGATGATGACTTAGCATAAAAGTAAATAGATAGGCCCTTCGCAGAGGGAAGCAGGGATTTGTAGAGGTGCCAGAGCTCGGTTTTGAAATAGAGGTGAATAATATTTTGAGCGGTATACTTCCATTGTCAACATAACAACCAAGAGATGGCGATATCTTCAATGCTACACACATTATAGTTGGTTCCCAATCAGAATGGTAAAGTTTATACTCCCCCTTCCACCAACAAGCATCAATCCATGGCTTGCTCAAAACAACGAGTGCCTCCAACTAACAAGAGTCCCAGGGGGAGTTTTGTTTGCAATTATTTTGATTTAGTTTGCATAAAGCATGGGACTGGGCATCCCGGTGACCAGCCATTTATCTCGTGAGTGAGGAGCGGAGTCCACTCCTCTTGAGAATAACCAGCCTAACATGGAAGATACAGATAGCCCTAGTTGATGCATGAGTTATTCGAGCATACAAAACAGGATATTTATTTGAAGGTTTAGAGTTTGGCACATACAAATTTACTTGGAACGACAGGTAGATACCATATATAGGTAGGTACTAGCACATATGCCCGTGCGTTGCAACGGGAAAAATTGATGTTTTGTGCAAGTATAATGTCCCACCGCATTGGATTCACTATGAAAAAAATGTTGCAACGCTCATACAAAATGAACATAAAAAATACGATGCAATTTAGCCGTGTTCATATTTTCTTTGTTGGGCATAATCTCCCACTGATTCCATCTAAGTATAATCCTTCCTTTAGTTACCGTGATGTCCTCACCCATTTTAGTCGGGAATCAAATCCTTCCTTTTCTAATTTAATATCCCCAAGACATTGAAGCATACAGATCCTTCCTTTTAACTATCCTACCTTTTTATCTCAAGTCCTTCCTTTAATTAGCCTCGTCTATTTGAAAATTATATTTATTAAGACCACAATCTTTCTTTTAATTATTCCACCGGTTTACCCAGAATCCTTTTTTTAATTAGCCACATCCGTTTAAATGAATTACCCATAATCCTTTTTTTAATTAGCCATATCCGTTTAAATATTTTTTAAGTCCACAATCCGTTCTTTAATTAGCTCATTCGCTTAAACATGAGGACTGTCACTCATATATTTAGAGTGAGTTGCATCAAAGATCCAGATAGGAGGTCCTGTTTAAATTCCCACAATTTTAATTATTTTGACCTAATTATTTCGATAGGAGGTCCTGTTTAAATTCCCACAATGTTAATTTATTTTGACCTAATTATTTTTCGCGGACTATATGAAGCCCATAAAAGGCCCATCAAAATGAAAAGGACTGAACCAAACCAAGAATATATATTCCTTTTAATAGTTGGACTGAACCAAACCAAGAATACCTATTCTCTTTAATAGTAGGTATAGATAGTGGACTCATGTGGAATAACTTTGGGGTTTAGTGGATTGGATGCACAAGCAGTATTCCCGCTTAGTACAGGTGAAGGCTAGCAAAAGACTGGGAACCAACCAGCTAGAGAGCGACAACATTCATGAACATGCATTAAAATTAATCAACACCGAATGCAAGCATGAGTACGATATAATCCACCATGAACATAAATATAGTGAAGGATATGTTGATTTTGTTTCAACTACATGCGTGAACATGCGCCAAGTCAAGTCACTTAAATCATTCAGAGGAGGATACCACCCTATCATACCGCATCATAACTATCTCAATAGCATGTTGGCACGCAATGTAAACCATTATAACTCATAGCTAATCAAGCATGGCACAAGAAACTATGATCTCTAGTTGTCCTTGCAATCATGTTAATTCATAATAGGCTGAATCAGGAACGAAGAACTAATCATATTTACAAAAACAAAAGAGGTCGAGTTCATACCAACTTTTCTCATCTCAGCCAGTCCATCATATATCATCATAATTGCCTTTCACTTGCACGACCGAATAGTGTGAATAATAATAATAGTGCACGTGCATTGGACTAAGCTGGAATCTACAAGCATTCAATAAACAAGAGAAGACAAGGAAATATGGGCTCTTTTGTCAAATCAACAATAATGCATATAAGAGCCACTTCAACAATTTAATTATGGTCTTCTCCTATCGACCCCCAAAGAAAAGAAAATAAATAAAACTATTTACACGGGAAAGCTCCCAACAAGCAAAAGAAGAACAGGAAATATTTTTGGGTTTTCTTTTTAATTACTACTACAAGCATGGAAATTAAACTAACTAAAAGCTACAACTATTTTTTTTTGGTTTTTCTTAAGGTTTATTAAACACACAAGAAGAAAGCATAAAAAGGAAAATTACTAGCATGGATGATACAATGAAAAATTATGAGCACTGACATCTAGCAATGAGTGTGTGAACATAAATGTAATGTCGGTGGGACATACGTACTCCCCCAAGCTTAGGCTTTTGGCCTAAGTTGGTCTATGGCCACGGCTGGCCTGGCGGATATCCATAATAGTAGTTGGGGTCGTACTGAGATGAAGAAGAGGAAGACTTCGGTTGCCACTGGCTGACAATCATCTCCGGATCCCACTGGTAATTAGACTGTCGTGAAGGATCAACTTGTCGTTCCGGCTCTGGCTCCACGGCTGGTGCAGGGTTTCGGTAGGCGTGAATAGCCTTCAACGGAACAAGGTACGAGCCTGAAGATAAATCAAACAAAGAAGGAGCAGGCAGGGTAATAGTCTCAGGATGATGTTTATTAAAGAACAATTGATATTTAAGCTCTCCTTCCATATTGTTAACAATAAAATCATGTGTCACCATACTTTTATAATCTAGATAAACACGAGGCAACACCTTTTCTTCCTTCTCAAAATGCCTAATAGGTATGTGAAAATGTGCAGCTAGGCATGAAGCATATATGCCTCCAAAGATGGGGCCCTTGGTACGGTTCAGACTTAACCGTTTGGCGATAATACCGCCCATACTAACAAAGTTATCACTGTATAAACCGTGGAGCGAAATAATAATATCAGGGATACTAAGATTTCCACAGTTTCCGCGACCAATTAAACAATGACTAGCAAATAATGCAAAGTAACGTAAAACAGGAAAATGTATGCTAGTGATTCATGCATCGGAAACATTCCTTGTTTACCCTACAGTGATAGTATCAATAAACCCCTCCACATTATCACGATGTGGTTCTTTTTTCTTGCCCTCAAAAGGGACTAAACAAATCCGACAAAAATCATCAAGTGACATCTCCTTATGCTCATCATATAAATGATACTCCATCGTAGGTGGCGAGTTCCTAGAATGTAAATGAAAGTTCTGCACAAAGTTATTTGTGAGTAAGAGATACTGATCGCATTGGTCGCGGAGGAAAGTTGTGAGGCCTGCATTCTTAGCCAATTCATGAAAATCTTCATAAATACCGGCTGCTCTCAAGAAATGATCGGAAGTCCATTCACACGCCCGAACCTCCACGGTGCGAGGCAGATTATACTTAGGCTTTGGTGCCTTCTCCTTCGAGCTTTGGCTCGATGAGCCCCTCAAAAGCCTCCTCATCATTTTCTGAAAAATTCTAAAAAATGTAGTAACTTCAAAATAAAAGTAAACCAAACTCAATAATATTGATAGCAACTATTCCTACAAGTGCCTAGGGCCTATATCATGCATCAAAACTACTTGGAACCATATAAATTTGACATGCAAGGTCAAGAACAGGGTCACCTAAGCAGCAAAAATTTGCAATGAATAAAGCACTAGAACAAAAACTAATTGGACCAATGGAGGAGTCACATACCAAGGAACAATCTCCCCAAGCAATTTTGTGAGAGGTGCTTTAAGCAAGGAGATCGAAAATGGCGGCAAGATGAGCTAGAACTCGTGCTTGAGCTGGATATTCGAGTTTGTGGGAGGAAGAAGAAGTGTGTGGGTGCAGGAATAAGTGGAGGAGGGCCACCATGGGCCCACGAGGCAGGGGCGCACCCAGGGGGTAGGGCACACCCTCCACCCTCGTGGGCAGGTGGTCGACCCCCCTGCTGTGTTCTGAGTACCAAATATTCTCAAATATTCTAGAAAAAATCATATTTAAATTTCAGGGCATTTGGAGAACTTTTATTTTTGAGGTATTTTTATATTGCACAGATAATCAGATAACAGACAGAAAAATATTTATTTTCATTTTATTTAATATAAATAACAGAAAGTAAAAGTGGGGTACAGAAGGTTGTGCCTTCTAGTTTCATCCATCTCATGATCATCAAAAGGAATCCACTAACAAGGTTGATCATGTCTTGTTAACGAACTCATTCCGAATAACATGGAACCGGAGAAATTTTGAATAACACTATGTTACCTCAACGGGGATATGCACATCCCCAATAATAAGAATATCATATTTCTTCTTGACAGTAGGAAGAGGAAATTCAAAACCTCCAAATATAATCGATGGAATTTTTCCAATAGAGTTCATACCATGAACTTGAGGTTGTTTCCTCGGAAAGTGTACCATATGCTCATTACCATTAACATGAAAAGTGACATTGCCTTTAGTGCAATCAATAACAGCCCCTGTAGTATTCAAAAAGGGTCTTCCAAGAATAATAGACATACTATCGTCCTTGGGAATATCAAGAATAACAAAGTCCGTTAAAATAGTAACGTTTGCAACTACAACAGGCACATCCTCACAAACACTGACAGGTATAGCAGTTGATTTATCAGTCATTTGCAAAGATATTTCAGTAGGTGTCAACTTATTCAAATCAAGTCTATGATATAAAGAGAGAGGCATAACACTAACACCGGCTCCAAGATCACATAAAGCAGTTTTAACATTTAATAGAGCATGGTATAGTTGGTACACCGGGATCTCCAAGTTTCTTTGTTATTCCACCCTTAAAAGTATAATTAGCAAGCATGGTGGAAATTTCAGCTTCCGGTATCTTTATCTTATTAGTAATAATATCTTTCATGTACTTAACATAAGGATTGGTTTTGAGCATATCAGTTAATCCCACACGCAAAAAGATTGGTCTAATCATTTCAGCAAAGTGCTCAAAATCCTCATCATCTTTTTTCTTGGATGGCTTGGGAGGAAAAGGCATGGGTTTCTGATCGCAAGGCTCTCTTTATTTACCATGTTTCCTAGCAACAAAGTCTTTCTTATCATAACACGGATTCTTTGATTGTGGGTTATCAAGATCAACAGCAGGTTCAATTTCTACATCATTATCATTACTAGGTTGAGCATTATCATGAACATTATTATTAACATTATCACTAGTTTTAGGTTCATTACCAGATTGTGTTTCAGCATCAGAAATAGAAATATCATTTGGATTCTCACGTGGTTCAATAATAGGTTCACTAGAAGCATGCAAAGTCCTATCATTTTTCTTTTCCTTCTTTTTAGAAGGACTAGGTGCATCTATATTATTTCTCTGAGAATCTTGCTCAATTCTCTTAGGGTGGCCTTCAGGATACAAAGGTTCCTGAGTCATTCTACCAGTTCTAGTAGCCACTCTAACAGCATTATCATTATTCTTATTATTCAATTCATTGAGCAAGTCATTTTCAGCTTTATGTACTTGTTCTACTTGAGTGGTAACCATAGAAGCATGTTTACTAATAAGTTTAAGTTCACTTTTGACATTAGCCATATAATCACCCAAGTGTTCAAGCATATTTGAATTGTATTTCAATTGTCAACCAAAATAAGCATTAAAGTCTTCTTTCTTAGCCATAAATTTATCAAACTCATCTAAGCGTGGGCTAGGAAACTTAGTAAATGGGATTTCAGCTTTATCATATCTATAGAGAGAATTTACCTTTACTACCTGTGTCGGGTTATCAAGACCATGAGTTTCTTCAATAGGTAATGGATTAAGATTATATGTTTCTTCAACAGGCCGTAAATTAAGACCATGTATTTCTTCAATAGGAGGTAAATTCTTAACATCTTCAGCTTTAATACCCTTTTCTTTCATAGATTTCTTTGCCTCTTGCATATCTTCAGGACTGAGAAATAGAATACCCCTCTTCTTCGGAATTAGGATCAGGAATTGGCTCCCCAGGTGTCCAATTATTTTCATTTGTCAACATATTATTCAATAGAATTTCAGCTTCATCTGGTGTTCTTTCCCTGAAAACAGAACCAACACAACTATCCAGGTAATGTCTAGAGGCATTGGTTAGTCCATTATAAAAGATATCAAGTATTCCATTTTTCTTAAGAGGATGATCAGGCAAAGCATTAAGTAATTGGGGAAGCCTCCCCCAAGCTTGTGGGAGACTCTCTTCTTCAATTTGCACAAAATTATATATATATATCCCTTAAAGTAGCTAGTTTCTTATGAGCTGGGAGATATTTAGCAGAGAAGTAATAAATCATATCCTGGGGACTATACACACAACCAGGATCAAGAGAATTAAACCATATCTTAGCATCACCTGTCAGTGTCAAAACCGGCGGATCTCGGGTAGGGGGTCCTGAACTGTGCGTCCAGGCCGGATGGTAACAGGAGGCAAGGGACACGAAGTTTTACCCAGGTTTGGGCCCTCTTGATGGAGGTAAAACCCTACGTCCTGCTTGATTAATATTGAATATATGGGTGTTACAAGAGTAGATCTACCACGAGATCAGAGAGGCTAAACCCTAGAAGCTAGCCTATGGTATGATTGTATGTTGTGATTGTTGTCCTACGGACTAAAACCCTTCAGTTTATATAGACACCGGAGAGGGTTAGGGTTACACAAGGTCGGTTACAAAGGAGGAGATATCCATATACGTATTGCCTAGCTTGCCTTCCACGCCAAGTAGAGTCCCATTCGGACACGAGACGAAGTCTTCAATCTTGTATCTTCGTAGTCTAACAATCCAGCCAATGGAGATAGTCCGGCTGTCCGGAGACCTCCTAATCCAGGACTCCCACAGTAGCCCCCGAACCAGGCTTCAATGACGACGAGTCTGACGCGCAGTATTATCTTCGGCATTGCAAGGCGGGTTCCTCTTCAAATTCCGTGTACCTGTCGAAATAATGTCTGGTTCCTTGTGATGGTTCGTACTTCTTGGCTTCTACGCCCAATAATGGCCACTTTCCACGTGTCGAGCGAATATGAAGAGCCAGGGTGTTTTCACATTTACCCCCCTAGCTATGTAAATGAGCCGCCTATTAAAAAGACGAGGATTTAGATCCAAATCACATCATCCTCCCCTACCGAGTCTTCGTCAGAGCGTGCCCGACAGAGATCCATTCCACCATGGCTGGTCGACGCAGCTCCTCCTCTCGCACCCCTAGTTCCAAGCCTGGAGATTGGGAGAGATGTTCCATCCCCAACAGCAAATTGGTGATGCTTCAGTCCAAGGGATTTCTTCCCCCAGCGTACCTAGTCCCGGTTCGAGCTGGGATTGCCACTTATAATGGCGGAGAGCAAGCGGAGAGCCATCCCAATCCCTCCAAGGGAGAGAGGGTATGCCTTGTCCCTTATCTGGTAAGAGGGCTCGGATTCCCAATCCATCCGTTTCTCCGAGGGCTTCTGGAGTTCTATGGCCTCCAGCTGCACAACCTTTTGCCGGCCTCCCTGCTGCATATCGCGGGATTCGTAGCCCTTTGCGAGTTATTTTTGGGCTGTGAGGCTCATTTCGCTCTGTGGAAGAAGTTGTTCTGCCTTGTGCCCCATTCTAAGAAGGGATCAATATATCAAGTGGGCGGAGCCAAAGTGTGGCGTATCGCTGGGACCGGATACCTATCCGGGACCCCGAAGAAGACGTCCGAAGACTGGCTATCAGAATGGTTTTATATAGAAGATATCCCCCTTACGGACCTTATTCGGATCGGCCTTCCTGAGTTTGACAACGCCCCTTTGAAGAAGCGCCAGAGCTGGCGTCCACGGAGCCCCCTGGAGGAAGACGACCGGGACATTCTTTATCTGATGAGCCGGATAAGCTCTTTAGCTCATTCCAGATTGACCATGATCGAGGTCATGGCTATATGCATTATGCGGGGAGTGCAGCCACTCAAGTATAGAGGCCACCCCATGTGGGACTTCAACGGGGAGGATGACGCCACCCGCCACGGCCGCAAAGGGCCGGGATCGGCTGCTGATCTAATAAAGATCTTGTCCACTTTGTACAAGAGAGAAGAGGACGAGTTCCTCCGTGTCAACCCGCAGGGCGGATTCTCCATGTACAATCCTCCGAGCTGGGTAAGTGGAGATTTTTTCTCGCCCATCCGTTTCGTATTCCCGTAGTTTAAGTACTCATTCTAGCGATTTCACCACAGGAGCTGCGCCAGGCAGTAAAGGAGATAAACAACCCTCCTCCACAGCCCGAGGACCCTGGACGGTCCCTTGACCCGGCCTCCCAGGAGGATCCAGACATATCCGTGGAGCTGATCGACGGGGTATTTTCCCAAGGGAGTAATGACAATACCTTGGTGGCCATTACGGCTGATTACCCTGGACTAGTTCCAGCCTCACAAGTGATTGAGACCGAAGTCCCAGCACTTAAAAAGGGATCCATCCTTGTGCTCTTTTTTATTGCCGTATAACAGCCGTGTTTTGCAGGGGAGGTCCTCGGGGCAGAAGGCCGAGCCTGTGGCAACTATCCAACAAGGGGCCGCTAGGCCAGGCAGGCTGAAAAGATCCGCAATCAGGATTGAGGCACCGACGCAGTGGTATAGCGCGCCGTCTTTATTGCAAGACATTATTTTACAGAGGCATATTAACACCCATGCCTTCTTTTCAGGAGAAAGAGCGCTCGCCGGACTATACCCGGAGAGGCTACCAACCGCGCCTCCACAAGCCAGGCTCCAAGGCCGGACTCGGGGGTGGGAACGAGTACAAGGCGTGCACCGGGTGCTTCTCCAACAGAGGATACGGATAGACTGTCCGCCACCCATTCCAAGGTGGAAAGTGCCATGAACCATAGGCGTCGCCGGACTGTTCTTCGTGACGCTTGTTTCTCCCAAGAGGCTTTGGATGCCGTCAACTCGGGAGATGCGCACCTCCGTGCCGCTCAAAATGGTCTAGCCAGAGCCACGGAGCAGTATGTAAAAGACATACGGGTGAGAAAATTTGATGATTATATATATATCAGTAGCCCCTGAGACTTGAAACAGTTAGGATAACTGATTTAAGGATCATTTGTTATGTAGGTTCTTACAGAAAAGAATACTCAATTGTCCCAGGAACTGGAAGAGTGCAAAGCCCAACTTCAGGCCACACTGTCCGCCGCAGGGGAGCCCAAAGACACCCCTGCTGGTAACATATCCGTCAAATGATAAGTATCATATTAGAGTGCGGCTTTATATGCAAATCTGACGATAAAATTGCAGATGACGCTGGAGTGAATCCGGATAAGCAGCAGCTCATCTGCCAGCTAAAGGCTGGTGAGAGCATGCTAATGAGGGTGAGGCAGGAGAAGAATGATCTCCAAGATGCCAACACCAAGCTGGGCGTGGAACTAAAAGATGTTCATGCCCAACTATCGGATTCTGTTAAGGGGAATCGGCGGCTTCGACGCGGCATGTTTAGTAAGTGCTTGAACGAACTTTGAAAAAGAGTTCGGCGAGGAAGCTGGCTGACAGAGTTATGTCTGTAGGTATGCTAACAGGACGTCCTGTCGAGGAGATGCCTAGTTCAACGGGTGATCTTCTTCCCGAGCTCGCATAGTTGCACGAATGAGTTCAGCAGGTGATGCAAGGCATTGCCCAGGCCTTGTGGCCGTCCATCTCCATGCCCGAAGGCCTTGGAGATCTTGCAGAAAAGCTGAAGGGAGCACGGCGGCGTTTCCGATTATGGAAGATATCGGCCTGCCGTCAGGGCGCCGGGGAGGCTTGGGAAATGGTGAAGACACGGTACACGAAGGCTGACCCGAACCACATGGCCGAAGTCGGACCTATGGGGCCTGACGGCAAGGAGATCCCTGTGAATTTAGTGTACGGCCAAGTAGAATTGGCCGCAAAGTATTCCCAACAGGACTGTAGACTAGACAGCCTATTAGATGGCATTGAAGAGGAATTCAACCAATCAAATTGACTATGTGATTTTAAAGTGACATGTATGATGCCTTCTAGCTGGATTGTAGATCGTTTGTCGTGGTGGACCTTTTCGCTTCAACCTCGAGACCCAACAGTCCGGAGTGTATCCGAATACCCTCGCGGTTATGTAAGAACCGGGCATGCGTGGAGACCAGGCGTAGGGGTCATTAGTGCTTTATCAGACAAGTGCCCAACTAGTTATGTTATATTACATGGGTAGTAAGAAACATCTTCCAGAGAGAATAGTTCCGTTAAGGGTTCCTTTCCCTGGGTAGACATGCCCTAAAGTGCATGTCCGGCCTGCGACGAGAAGCGCAGAAGAAACATCTGGGGGCAGATATGGATAATAAATAAAAGTCATCTTTTGTTCACTGACCGAATATTCTCTTAAGAACGCTAGCTTTCGGCTTCACCCAGTCTGAGGTACACGTCCGGCTGACCCGGCGGTAACAATCGCAGAGGTGCTCCCCTTATGCCCTAGCCGAATTAACGGGAACGTAGGGCATAAATACAAGAGCCAAGCGACCCAGCTTGGCCAAAACTTAAGTCATATCGATGCATATAATGGTGAAAAAAGTTACATGCAGAAGTATAACGCATGTGTTGGGCGTGATGCCCAGGTAAATAATTTAAGCTTCTGTGAAAGAAGCCCCCAAGTGTAGAGAGTGCGGCTAGCACATCTGGTATGTACAAGTGAGGTACAAGGTGACCCTTGAAGTACTAGAAAAAGAAAGAAAGGGAAACAAGACAGATGACGCATATGCAGAAAATGGACAAAGGGAGGGGACTAACATAAAGTCCGGTGCTAGGCGTAGAATCTTCGGAGCCTGGCTGCATTCCATGGGTTCGGCTCGAGTCGACTAGTCGATGCATCCTGCAGTCGGTACGCTCCGCCGGTCAGAACTTGGTCGATGATGAAGGGACCTTCCCATTTGGGCTCTAGCTTGTTCCTTTTCTTATCCGGCAGCCGGAGAACTAGTTTGCCAATGTTATAAGTTTTGGCTCGTACTTCTCTGCTTTGGTATCTGCGAGCCTGTTGCTGGTAAAATGCGGAATGGGCTTTGGCTACGTCGCGCTCTTCCTCCAAGGTGTCCAGACTGTCCTGCCGATCGAGCTCGGCTTCTCTTTCTTCGTACATGCGCACTCGAGGTGAGTCATGAATTATGTCACAGGGCAGGACTGCCTCTGCGCCGTACACCATGAAAAATGGTTTGTATCCGGTACTACGATTCGGCATGGTCCGCAGCCCCCAGAGTACAGAGTCGAGATCCTCTACCCAGTGCGTGTCAGACTCTGTTAAGGAGCGCACTAGTCTGGGTTTAATGCGGCTCATTATAAGACCATTTGCTTGTTCGACTTGACCGTTGGTTTGTGGGTGGTAGACTGAAGCATAATCGAGCTTGATGCCCATTTTGCTGCACTAGAGTTTTACCTCGTTGGCCGTGAAGTTCGTGCAGTTATTAGTGATGATGATGTGGGGGATGCCGTAGCGATGTACAACCCCGGATATGAAATCTATCACCGGTCCGGATTCGGCTGTTTTAACCGGTTTGGCCTCTATCCATTTGGTGAATTTATCCACCATGACCAATAAGTATTTTTTCTTGTGGGTTCCACCTTTAAGGGTTCCAACCATGTCAAGCCCCCAGACCGCAAAGGGCCATGTAATGGGGATTGTTCGGAGGGCGTGGATGGCATATGGCTTTGATTTGCAAAGAGCTGGCAACCGGCGCAACGCTGGACTAAGTCATGTGCGTCTGCCCGGGCCGTTGGCCAATAGAATCCTGTACGGAAGGCCTTGCTCACAAGAGCCCGGGCTGCGGCGTGATGACTGCCGAGTCCGGCATGAATTTCAGCCAAAAGGTTCCTTCCTTCCTCTTCGGAGATGCACCGTTGAAGAACTCTGGTAGCGCCTTTTTGTACAATTCTCCCTCATGGACCCGCCTTTGATCACCGCACTATGCAGCGCGCCTCATTTTGGTCCTCCGGGAGTTCCTGTCTAGTTAAGTAGGCCAGGAATGGTTCTGTCCACGGGGCAATAATGGCCATTATTTCGTGGGCTGATTGTGTTATTTCGGTGGCGGAGCCTCTGATTGTGTCAAAGAGTTTGGTACCGGGTATTTTGGCCGGGTCCGGACTGTTGTTACCGGTGTCCCCTTCCCATGCTACGGATAGCTTGAAAACCCTTTCTAGAAAAATGTTGGGAGGGACCGCGTCACGTTTGGCGCCAACGCGGGCGAGGATATCCGCTGCCTGATTGTTTTCCCGAGCCACATGGTGAAATTCGAGCCCTTCGAACCGAGCTGACATTTTTAGGACGGCATTGCGATAAGCGGCCATTTTTGGATCCTTGGCATCAAAGTCTCCATTTATTGGGGATATCGCGAGGTTTGAATCCCCGCGCACCTCTAGGCGTTGAATGCCCATGGATACTGCCATCCGGAGACCATGTAGAAGGGCCTCATATTCGGCTGCGTTGTTGGAGTCTGTATACATTATTTGCAGTACATATTGAATGGTGTCTCCTGTTGGGGATGTCAAAACGACTCCAGCCCCCAGACCAGCCAACATTTTGGAGCCGTCAAAGTGCATGATGTAGTTTGAATATGTGTCATACTCTTTAGGGAGTTCGGCTTCCGTCCATTCAGCGACAAAGTCAGCCAAAACTTGCGATTTAATAGCTCGACGTGGCTTGTAAGTAATGTAGAACGGGAGGAGCTCAATGTCCCATTTGGCAGTCCGGCCCGTCGCGTCGCGGTTGTTTATAATATCGTTAAGTGGTACTTCCGAGGCTACCGTTATCGAGCACTCTTGAAAGTAGTGTCGCAGCTTCCAGGATGCCATGAATACCGCGTATGCTATCTTTTGATAATGCGGGTACCGTGATTCGCATGGAGTAAGGACAGTGGACACGTAGTAGACCGGCTTTTGAAGGGGAAATTTGTGTCTGTCCACTTCTTGCTCGACGACAAGCACTGCGCTTACTACTTGATGAGTTGCCGCAATGTATAATAGCATTGGTTCGACAATGTTTGGCACAGCCAGGACTGGGTTTGTTGCCAATATGGCCTTTATTTCGTTGAGTCCGGCCGTGGCGGCATCCGTCCACTCGAAGTGTTCGGTGCGCCGGAGGAGGCGATAAAGGGGTAATGCCTTTTCTCCCAGGCGAGAGATAAAGTGGCTTAGAGCCGCCACGCATCCAGTTAATTTTTGTGTTCGTTTGAGGTCTGTTGGGGTAGCCAACTGTGACAACGCTCGAATTTTGGCCGGATTGGTTTCAATACCTCTACTGGAGACAATGAATCCCAGGAGCTTTCCTGCTGGTACGCCGAAAATGCATTTTTCCGGATTGAGCTTGATGTCATATGTTCGGAGGTTGTCGAATGTGAGCCTCAAGTCGTCTATTAGAGTTTTGACATGCTTGGTTTTAACGACCACGTCATCCACGTATGCCTCCACTGTTTTTTCGATCTGGTTTGCCAGGCATGTCTGAATCATGCGCTGATATGTTGCACGGGCGTTTTTTAGCCCGAAGGGCATTGTGTTGAAGCAGAATGGGCCGTATGGTGTGATGAATGCCGTTGCGGCTTGGTCTGTCTCTGCCATTTTGATTTGATGGTAGCCGGAGTATGCGTCGAGGAAACACAATGAATCGTGTCCTGCGGTAGCATCGATGATTTGATCGATGCGGGGGAGGGGGAAGGGATCCTTTGGGCAGGCCTTATTAAGGTCCTTAAAATTGACGCACAAGCGCCAGGATTTGTCCTTCTTTGGCACCATCACCAGGTTTGCTAGCCAGTTCGGATGTTTTATGTCTCTGATGAATCCGGCCCCCAATAGCTTGGCTAGTTCCTCTCCCATGGCTTCTCTTTTAGGCTCGGAGAAACGTCGAAGAGCCTGCTTGACTGGCTTAAATCCTTTTAGGATATTTAGGCTGTGTTCAGCCAGCCTGCGTGGGATTCCTGGCATGTCTGAAGGGTGCCAGGCAAAAATGTCCCAGTTCTCGCATAGGAACTCTCGCAGTGCGGCGTCAACATCAGGGTTTAATTGTGCCCCGATGGAAGCTGTCTTTGTAGGGTCCGTTGGATGGACTTGGAATTTGACTATTTCGTCCGCTGGCTTAAAAGAGGTGGACTTGGATCTTTTATCGAGTATCACGTCGTCCCTGTTCACCGTGGAGCGCAGCGCAGTTAGTTCTTCAGCCGCTAGGGCTTCGGATAGTGCCTCAAGGGCCAGTGCAGCTATCTTATTTTCGGCGCGGAGTGCTATGTCCTGATCAATAACAAGAGTGATGATTCTGTTGGGCCCGGGCATTTTGAGCTTCATGTACCCGTAATGGGGTATGGCTTGGAAGATTGTAAACGCCTCCCACCCTAATAGAGCGTGGTATCCACTGCTAAACGGGGCCACTTGGAATGTAATTTCTTCGGGTCTTTAATTATCCGGCGTGCCGAATACCACGTCTAGTGTGATTTTTCCGGCGCAGCGTGCTTCCCGACTGGGGATGATTCCTCTAAAGGTTGTGCTGCTTTGCTTCATGCAGCTCCAGTCTATTTCCATCTTTTGAAGAGTTTACTTGTAGATGAGGTTTAATCCGCTGCCGCCGTCCATGAGTACCTTGGTGAGTCGAAAGCCGTCCACGATTGGACTGAGGACCAGTGCGGCTGGTACTCGGGCTGTTCGGAATTTAGGTTCGTCATTGGCATTGAAGGTAATAGCCGTGTCGCTCCAAGGATTTGTTTCTGCTATGTGGCAGATTTCGGACGTGTTGCGGAGTGTTCGCTTCCGTCTTTTATTTGACGCGAAGGTCTCGAAGACAGTTAAGACCGTACTGTTGTCCTCAGGGTGGTGCTCTATGGTTTTTGGGAGGAGTAGATCCTCACCACTTTTGGCCACCTACTAGAGTATCCAGCATGCTCTAAGGCTGTGCGTTGGTATCGCATCCGCTGTACTATGAATTTTGTTGGGTCCGTTGAGCCATCCCTCCAGTATGGTTGCTTGCCCCGTAGAGGGCTTTTGCTTTTTGGTAGTTAACCCAGGTGTATTGTGATAATGCACCCTTTTATTTCGTACTGGGTTTGTATTCAGGGCCGGATTATCCCAAAATTTTATTTCGGTTTTCCATGCGCTTTCCATCGCACAGTACTTTCGTACTATGGACACCAAGTCGGAAAAGCGTGTAATTTCGCGATGACTTATGCGTTGAGGATTCCCTTGTCCGTGCAATTATTGCACAAGAGTGAAATTGCGTCTTCCTCGCGGCAGTCCTTTGTCCTTTTCTTGACCAGGAGGAATCTGGCCCAGTAATGGTGTACTGTTTCTGCGGGCTCTTGCCTAATTTGGGATAGATCGCGTATGCTTGGATGGGTGGGTGTAATTGAATCCTAATCCTCACCCAATCTGAGGCTCAGTGACCAAGGAGTTTCCAAACTCAAAAGTTTGGATTCTTGGATGTTTTCCCGTAAATCTGGCCCGCTGCCTGATTCTGGCTTCAGGCTTTGAGTGACATCCTCCCCTCCGCGGGTATCCGGCTTGGATGGATCGGGAATCCGGACATGGCTAGTCCTTAAGATAGATGAAGTTTTGCCGCATTGTTCTTCCACCACTGCAACGTGATGGGTGACCTGGGGAGAGTTAATTTCTCTTAGATCGGGTTTAGGCCCAATCTGATCGTAGTCTGTAGTGACTCCCAGGGTGGCGATACGATCCAAGAGCTCGTTCAGGGAAGAGAGCTCCATTGGATCTAACTGCTCGGCGAGTTCCGAGTTGATGTGAAGATTGCTTTCGATGACCCGAGAAGTCATCGTTGGCGCAGCGGCCAAACAGGCGGTCATAAGAAAACCACCTAGCTGGAGAGTTTGGCCGATAGCCAGAGCTCCCTCAGCGATAGTGCCGTCTTTAAATACGGGACGAGACATCCTTCCTTGTGGTGACGGCACAGCGGAACTCTCAATGAAAGCACGAATGTCGATGTCAAAACCGGCGGATCTCGGGTAGGGGGTCCCGAACTATGCGTCTAGGCCGGATGGTAACAGGAGGCAAGGGAAACGAAGTTTTACCCAGGTTCGGGCCCTCTTGATGGAGGTAAAACCCTATGTCCTGCTTGATTAATATTAAAGATATGGGTGTTACAAGAGTAGATCTACCACGAGATCAGAGAGGCTAAACCCTAGAAGCTAGCCTACGGCATGATGTATGTTGTGATTGTTGTCCTACGGACTAAAAGCCTTCGGTATATATAGACACCGGAGAGGGTTAGGGTTACACAAAGTCAGTTACAAAGGAGGAGATATCCATATACGTATTGCCTAGCTTGCCTTCCACGCCAAGTAGAGTCCCATCCGGACACGAGACGAAGTCTTCAATCTTGTATCTTCATAGTCTAACAGTCCGGCCAATGGAGATAGTCCGGTTGTCCGGAGACCCCCTAATCCAGGACTCCCACATCACCCTTTAATGAGAATGGAAATATTTTAAGGATGTAAAAGTAACGAGTTCTCTCATCTTTAGTGAACAGGGTGGCTATATCATTCAACTTAGTAAGATGTGCCACAACAGTTTCAGATTCATAACCATGAAAAGGATAAGATTCAACCAAATAATTATATCAGGATCAACAGAGAATTCATAATCCTTATCAGTAACACAGATAGGTGAAGTAGCAAAAGCAGGGTCAGGTTTCATTCTAGCATTTAGAGATTGCTTACTCCATTTAGCTAATAACCTTTTGAGTTCATTTCTATTTTTGTAAGCTAAAATAGTGAAAGAAGCTTCTTGATCAAAAACATAACCCTTAGGAATTACAAGTGATTCTTCATCATCACTTTCATCAGTATCATCAGATTCAATATTTTCAATCTCTCTATATCTAGCAAGTTGTTCATCAAGAAAATCACTAAGTGGCACAACAGTATCAGGCATAGAGGTAGTTTCATCATAAGTATCATGCATAGCAGAAGTGGCATCATCAATAACATGCGACATATTAGAACGAATAGCAGAAGCAGGTTTAGGTGTCGCAAGCTTACTCATAACAGAAAGTGAATCAAGTGCAGAGCTAGACGACAGTTCCTTACCTCCCCTCATAGTTGAGGGATAGATCTTGGTTTTTGGATCTCTCAAGTTCTTCATAATGATAAGCAGATATATATCCCAAGTGACTCAAAGAATAGAGCTATGCTCCCCGGCAACGGCGCCAGAAAATAGTCTTCATAACCCACAAGTATAGGGGATCGCAACAGCGTTCGAGGGTAAAGTATTCAACCCAAATTTATTGATTAGAAACAAGGGGAGCCAAAGAATACTCTCAAGTATTAGCAGCTGAGTTGTCAAATCAACCACACCTGGAAACTTAATATCTGCAGCAAAGTGTTTAGTAGCAAAGTAATATGATAGTAGTGATAACGGTAGCAAAAGGTAACAGGAGTAAAAGTAATGTTTTTGGTTTTTTGTAGTGATGAGAGAAATAGCAACGGAAAAGTAAATAAACGAAGAACAATATATGGAAAGCTCGTAGGCAATGGATCGGTGATAGAGAATTATGCCGGATGCGGTTCATCATGTAACAGTCATAACCTAGGGTGACACAGAACTAGCTCCAGTTCATTGATGTAATGTAGGCATGTATTCCAAACATAGTCATACGTGCTTATGGAAAAGAACTTGCATGACATCTTTTGTCCTACCCTCCCGTGGCAGCGGGATCCTTACGAAAACTAAGGGATATTAAGGCCTCCTTTTAATAGAGTACGGAACAAAGCATTAACACATAGTGAATACATGAACTCCTCAAACTACGGTCATCACCGCTAAGTATCCCGATTATTGTCACTTCGGGGTTAACGGATCCTCTAGAGTCGACCTGCAGGCATGCAAGCTTGAGTATTCTATAGTCTCACCTAAATAGCTTGGCGTAATCATGGTAATAGGTTCAGATCTGAAATCATGGCACTCGGGCCCTAGTGACAAGCATTAAGCATAGCAAAGTCATAGCAACATCAATCTCAGAACATAGTGGATACTAGGGATCATACCCTAACAAAACTAACTCGATTACATGATAGATCCCATCCAACCCATCACCGTCCAGCAAGCCTACGATGGAATTACTCATGCACGGTGGTGAGCATCATGAAATTGGTGATGGAGGATGGTTGATGATGATGATGATGGCGACGGATTCCCCTCTCCGGAGCCCCGAACGGACTCCAGATCAGCCCTCCCGAGAGGTTTTAGGGCTTGGCGGCGGCTCCGTATCATAAAACGCAATGAATTCTTCTCTCCGATTTTTTCTCCCCGAAACGTAATATATGGAGTTGGAGTTGGAGTCGGAGAGGCAACAGGGGGCCCACGAGGTAGGGGGTGCGCCCCCCACCCTCTTGGAGAGGTGGTGGGCCCCCTGGCCTTCATCTTTTGCAAGTATTTTTCATATTTTCTAAAAAGTTGCTCCGTGAAGTTTCAGGTCATTCCGAGAACGTTTGTTTCTACACATAAATAACACCATGGTAATTCTGCTGAAAACTGCGTCAGTCCGGGTTAGTTCCATTCAAATCATGCAAGTTAGAGTCAAAAACAAGGGCAAAAGTGTTTGGAAAAGTAGATATGAGGGGACGTATCACTTATCGAAAGACTACAATAGATCCCCTATACTTGTGGGTCATCAAGACTCTTTTCTGGCGTCGTTACCGGGGAGTGAAGCGCCTTTGGTAGGTGGAATTTGCTAAGGAAAAATTTATAAAGTGTGTTGAAATTTACTGTCACTTGTTATTATGGAAAGTAATGCTCTGAGGGGCTTGTTCGGGGTATCTTCACCCCGACCAGTAGAGCTAAGAGTTGCTCCTCAACCTACTAAACCTACTGAAAATGAAAATGACTGCTTTGAAATTCCTTCGGGTATGATAGAAAAACTGCTAGCTAATCCCTTTTTAGTAGATGGAACAAAACATCCTGATGAGCATCTAATATATGTGGATGAAGTTTGTGGATTATTTAAGCTTGCACGTGTACCTGGAGATGTTGTTAAGAAGAAGGTCTTCCCTTTATCTTTGAAGGGAGACGCATCGACATGGTATAGGCTATGTGATGATATGGGGTCTTGGAATTACAAACGATTGAAATTGGAATTTCATCAGAAGTTTTATCCTATGCATCTTGTTCATCGTGATCGCAATTACATATATAATTTTTGGCCTCGCGAAGGAGAAAGCATCGCTCAAGCTTGGGGGAGGCTTAAATCAATGTTATATTCATGCCCCAATCATGAGCTCTTGAGAAAAATGATTATTCAAAATTTCTATGCTCGGCTTTCTGATAACAATCGCACCATGCTTGATACTTCTTGTGCTGGCTCTTTTATGATGAAGACTATTGAATTCAAATGGGATTTATTGGAAAGAATTAAACGTAACTCTGAAGATTGGGACCTCGACAAAGGTAAGGAGTCAGGTATAACACCTAGTTTTGATTGTCTTAAATCTTTTATGGACACCAATATTTTTCGTAAATTTAGCACTAAATATGGACTTGACTCTGAGATAGTAGCTTCTTTCTGTGAATCCTTTGCTACTTATGTTGATCTCCCCAAGGAGAAGTGGTTTAAATATCATCCTCCCATAGAAGTAAAAGTAGTTGCACCTATTAAAGTTGAAGAAAAGATTGTCACTTATAATGATCCTATTGTTCCTACTTCTTATGTTGAGAAACCACATTTCCCTGTTAGGATAAAGGATCATGCTAAAGCTTCAACTGTAGTTTGTAAAAGCAATATTAAAACATATACACCTCCCGAGCAAGTTAAAGTTGAACCTAATATTGCTATTGTTAAAGTTCTCTTGTCTGATAATATTGATGGGCATGTTATTTATTTCTATAATGAAACTGCTAGAATTGCTGAACCCTGTGCTAAAGATAAACCTAGGCATGTGGTAGGCATGCCTGTTATTTCTGTTAAAATGGGAGATCATTGTTATCATGGCTTATGTGATATGGGTGCTAGTGCTAGTGAAATACCTTATTCCTTATACAAAGAAATTATGCACGATATTGCACCTACTGAGATGGAAGATATTGATGTCACAATTAAACTTGCCAATAGAGATACTATTGAATTGTTAGAGATGTTGAAGTCTTGTGTGGGAAAACTAAATATCCTGCTGATTTTCTTGTTCTTGGTTCCCCACAAGATAGCTTTTGTCCCATTATATTTGGTAGACCCTTCTTAAACACTGTTAATGCTACCATAGATTGCAAAAGAGATGTTGTTACTGTCGGTTTAGATGATATGACTCATGAATTTAATTTCTCTAAATTTAGTAGACAACACAGTGAAGAAGAATTACCTAGTAAGGATGAAATTATTGGTCTTGCTTCTATTGCCGTACCTCCTAGTGATCCTTTAGAACAATACTTGCTAGACCATGAAAATGATATGTTTATGAATGAAAGAAGGGAAATAGATGAAGTATTCTTTAAACAGGAACCTATTCTGAAAAACAATTTACCTGTTGAAATATTAGGGGATCCTCCTCCACCCAAGGGTGATCCCGTGTTTGAGCTTAAACCGTTACCTGATACTCTTAAATATGCTTATCTTGATGAGAAAAATATATACCATGTTATTATTAGTGTTAACCTTTCAGAGCATGAGGAAGAGAGATTACTGTAAACTCTGAAGAAGCGCCGTGCTGTTATTGGGTATACTCATGATGATCTTAAGGGCATTAGTCCCACTCTATGTCAACATAAAATTAATTTGGAAGAAGATGCTAAACCAGTTCTTAATCATCAACGCCGGTTGAATCCTAAAATGAAAGAAGTGGTAAGAAAGGAAATACTAAAGCTCCTTGAGGCAGATATAATCTATCCCGTTGCTGATAGTCAGTGGGTAAGTCCTGTCCATTGTGTCCCTAAGAAGGAAGGTATTACTGTCGTTCCTAATGATAAAGATGAATTGATTCCTCAAAGAATTATTACAGGTTATAGGATGGTAATTGATTTCCGCAAATTAAATAAGGCAACTAAAAAGGATCATTACCCCTTACCTTTTATCGATCAAATGCTAGAAATAGTATCCAAACATACACATTTTCTGCTTTCTAGATGGTTATTCTGGTTTCTCTCGAATACCTGTGTCAGCCAAAGATCAATCAAAGACTACTTTTACATCCCCTTTTGGTACTTTTGCTTATAGACGTATGCCTTTTGGTTTATGTAATGCACCTTCTACCTTTCAAAGATGCATGATGGCTATATTCTCTGACTTTTATGAAAAGATTTGTGAGGTTTTCATGGACGACTTTTCCGTCTATGGATCTTCTTCTGATGATTGCTTCAGCATCCTTGATCGAGTTTTGCAGAGATGTGAGGAAACTAATCTTGTCTTGAATTGGGAAAAGTGCCACTTTATGGTTAATGAACGTATTGTCTTGGGGCATAAAGTTTCTAAAAAAGGTATTGAAGTTGATAAAGCCAAGGTTGATGCTATTGAAAAGATGCCATGTCCCAAGGACATCAAAGGTATAAGAAGTCCTTGGTCATGCCGGATTTCATAGGAGGTTCATTGAGGACTTCTCAAAAATTTCTCGGCCTCTCACTAATTTATTACAAAAAGATATACCATTTGTTTTTGATGATGATTGTGTAGAAGCATTTGAAATACTTAAGAAATCATTGATCTCTGCACCTATTGTTCAGCCACCTAATTGGAATTTAGCCTTTGAAAGTATGTGTGATGCTAGTGATTATGTTGTAGGTGCTGTTCTAGGACAGAGAGATGATAAGAAATTAAACGTTATTCAATATGCTAGTAAAAACCTAGACAATGCTCAAAGAAATTATGCTACCATTGAAAAAGAATTCCTAGCAGTTGTATTTGCTTGTGATAAGTTCAGACCTTATATTGTTGATTCTAAAGTAACTATTGACACTGATCATGCTGCTATTAAATATCTCATGAAAAAGAAAGATGGTAAACCTAGACTTATTAGATGGGTTCTCTTTCTACAAGAATTTGATTTACATATTGTTGATAGAAAGGGAGCTGAGAACCCCGTTGCAGACAACTTGTCTAGGTTAGAAAATGTGCTTGATGACCAACTTCCTATTGATGATAGCTTTCCTGATGAGAAATTAAATTCATCCATTAACTGGAACGGCATTGAGCGAAGCAGCACAACCTTTAGAGGAATAATCCCCAGTCGGGAAGCGCGCTATACAGGAAAAATCACACTAGATGTGGTGTTCGGCACACCGGATAATTACAGGTCCGAAGAGGTCATGTTCTAGGTGGCCCCGTTCAATAGCGGATATCATGCTCTGCTAGGGCAGGAAGCTTTTACAGTCTTCCAAGCAATACCCCATTACGGCTACATGAAGCTCAAGATGCTCGGGCCTAACGGAATCATCACTCTCGTTAGTGATCCAGACATAGCACTCCGTGCTGAAAACAAGACAGCCGCACTGGCCCTCGAGGCGCTATCTGAAGCCCTAGCGGCTGAGGAACTAACTACGCTGCGCTCCACGGTGAATAGGGATGATGTGATACTCGATAAAAGATCCAAGTCCACCTCTTTTAAGCCAGCGGACGAAATAGTCAAATTCCAAGTCCATCCAACGGACCCTACAAAGACAGCTTCCATCGGGGCACAATTAAACCCTGATGTAGACGCCGCACTGCGAGAGTTCCTACGAGAGAACTAGGAAATTTTCACCTGGCACCCTTCAGACATGCCAGGAATCCCACGTAGGCTGGCCGAACACAGCCTAAATATCCTAAAAGAATTCAAGCCAGTCAAACAGGCTCTTCGGCGTTTTTCCGAACCTAAGAGACAGGCCATGGGAGAGGAACTAGCCAAGCTATTGGAGGCCGGATTCATCAAAGATATCAAACATCCGGACTGGCTAGCAAACCTGGTGATGGTACCAAAGAAGGACAAATCCTGGCGCCTGTGCGTTGATTTCAAAGACCTTAACAAGGCTTGCCCAAAGGATCCCTTCCCTCTCCCCCACATCGATCAAATTATCGACGCTACCGCAGGACACGATTCATTGTGTTTCCTCGACGCATACTCCGGCTACCATCAAATAAAGATGGCAGAGTCAGACCAAGCCGCAACGGCATTCATCACACCATACGACCCATTCTGCTTCAACACAATGCCCTTCGGGCTCAAAAACGCCGGCGCAACATATCAGCGCATGATTCAGACATGTCTGGCAAACCAGATCGGCAAAACAGTGGAGGCATACGTAGATGATGTGGTCGTTAAAACAAGACATGTCGAATCTCTAGTAGACGACTTGAGGCTAACATTCGATAACCTCCGAACATACGACATCAAGCTAAACCCGGAAAAATGCGTTTTCGGCGTTCCGGCCGGAACGCTCTTGGGCTTCATTGTATCCGGCAGAGGAATTGAAGGCAGATCCAGCCAAGATCCGAGCTCTGTCACAATTGGATATCCCGGAGGACCTCAAACAAATACAAAAATTAACCGGATGCGTGGCGGCTCTAAGCCGCTTTATCTCCCGCTTACGGACTCGACGAAATAAAAGCCATCTTGGCAACAAACCCAGTCCTAGCCACGCCAAACATTGGTGAACCAATGCTATTATACAATGCAGCAACCCATCAGCTCGTAAGCGCAGTGCTCATCGTCGAACGAGAAACGGACGGACACAAATTCCCCCTTCAAAAGCCGGTCTATTATGTGTCCACTGTCCTTACTCCGTGCAAGTCACGGTACCCGCACTATCAAAAGATTGCGTATGTGGTATTTATGGCATCCCGGAAGCTGCGACACTACTTTCAAGAGTGTTCAATAATAGTAGCCTCGAAAGTGCCACTTAATGATATTATAAATAACCGCGACGTGATGGGACGGATTGCAAAACGGGCCATTGAGCTCCTCCCGTTTGACATAACTTACAAGCCACGGCGAGCTATCAAGTCGCAAGTTTTGGCCGACTTCATCGCAGAATGGACGGAGGCCGAACTCCCTAAAGAGTACGGCACATATTCAAACTGGGTCATGCACTTCGACGGCTCCAAAATTGTAACACGCCGGATGTAATTTACCTTATATGTACTCCAACTCTTGTCGTTTCCAGCACTAAGTTATTTTATTTCCTTGGGTTCGGGTTTTTGTCTCCGTGTGTTGTTGTCGTTGTCATGCATCTCATATCATGTCATCATGTGCATTGCATTTGCATACGTGTTCGTCTCATGCATCCGAGCATTTTCCCCGTTGTCCGTTTTGCATCACGGCGCTCCTATCTTCTTCGGTGGTCCTTTCTACCTTCTTTTCGTGTGTGGGGATTAAACATTTCCGGATTGGACCGAGACTTGCCAAGCGGCCTTGGTTTACTACCGGTAGACCGCCTGTCAAGTTTCGTACCATTTGGACTTCGTTTGATACTCCAACGGTTAACCAAGGTACCGAAAAGGCCTCATGTGTGTTGCAGCCCAACACCCCTCCAATTTGGCCCAAAACCCACCAAACCCTCTCCATATTCTAGAGCGTTCGATCGCGATCGCGTGGCCGAAAACCGCACCTCATTTGGACTCTCCTAACTCCTCCGATGCCTATAAATAGCCCCTCCTCCGAAATTCACGGTTCTTCTCCCCCTAAAGCCTAGATCCATCTTCCCCGCGCCGCCGGACGCGTCCGAACCAGGCCGGACATGTCCAACTTCTCCGTGCCGCCGCCACGTGTCAGTTCCTGATTCGCCCGCGCGCCGCCCCACATCGCCGGCCCGAAGAGCCCAGGGCGGGCCCTCCCGGCCCCCGCGCACCCGCCGCCGCCATCCCTCGTCCGGTCGGCTTAGCCCATGCCCCGCCGCCTCTCTTCCCCTACCCCGACCGTCGCCGGCCACCGCGTCGCACCGCGCCGGCCGCCGCTGCCCCCGCCGCACCACGGCGCCGCCCCAACACCTCGTCGCTGGCGCCTCCCCGCGGACCGAGGCCCAACTCCGACGAGCTCCGGCCCCAACCTCCTCTTCGACGAACCCCGGCAAGCTCCGGCCGACGATCCTCGGCTTCCGTGCGCGAGATCTGGATCGGGTCAAACCCTACGTTGACCCCGGGATATTTTCTAGTCATTTTTCTGCAGTATTTTTATGCCATGTTCATCGCATCGTAACTCTACAACCGTAGCTCTATTTTGCGCGTGTAGCATATCAAAATGTTCGCCTCAGAGAGTACATCATTTCATCTTATTGCATCATTTTCATTTGAGCTAATCTTGATGCCCTAAATGCTGTTGGAAGAGAGCTATTTGAGTTAATTGTCAGATCTGCTGCACCAAATAGCTATTTGTCATTTTTGCCATGTTTAATGTGTGCATGATATGCTCCTGAGCTCTACATGTGTTTTATTATATGCTTTGCCATCCTTACAGAGCTGCTATCCATGTATTTTTGTGATATGTGTGGTGACTAGGACAAGATTGCAAAGTGGTGCATTCGTTAATGCTGATTTCAGGGACTTTGGATTTCACTAAGTCCTTGATCTGTTTTTATCAATATGCCATATGTTCATGTTGTTTCCTAGTGATCCGTGCCTCTTTTGAGGATGATCATTAAGGATGATTTGCTAATCTTGTGGTGCTCTATACATCCATGTCTTTGTTTGCATTTATGGAGCACCCTAGCTTGAGTCAATCGAGCTCTACTTTTGCTATTTCGTAATTCCTGGAAGATTGTCTACTTGTTAGCGATTTTGCCGAGGATGTTGTTGTTGATCCATGCATGATATGTTGTTGTTGTTCTTGCCATTTATAAATTATATAATGTGTATTATTGATGGGTGTATGCTTAGATTGTCATGCCTTTCTCTGTAGTGAGTGCATCGAGCTCGTAAACATGCCTACTCGTTAACAGATTTGCATGTTCCAGTTTTTCTCAAAGTCTGAGATCTGATTATGTTTTTGCCATGTTCACATGCTTGCAATTGTATTTTCTGATCCCTTTTGGCTCAAGGTCACTAAGGGACTTTTGTTAAGCTCTTTGAGTAGCTCCATGCCATGCCTTGCTTTACCATGTTAAGTTCCTGTAGCATATAGTTTCATCCTCCAAAGTGTGCTACCTGATCCGAAATTCCAGGCTTGTGTTAATTTCACTAAGTCTGAAACCTGTTTACCAATTGCTCTTTTGCCATGCTTGTTTGAACCTGTTAATGGATGAATTGGCCGTAGCTCAGTGTTCATCTTTTGTCAAGATTTATGAGTGGATCCCTGCCATGTATTTTGTTGCCATGTTTGAGTGCTGTAGCATAATTAACTTGTTGCATTTAGATGGCTACTTGATGTTTATCGCAGACCGGTGCCATATTTGTTTTGCTTGCCATTTCCAAACCGTGTCTCCGATTCCGGTGTTCTTTATATCGATTTCAACCAAAATCACCTCACCTTTCCAGTGGCACACTTGGGTTTCCATGTTGAGGCCAGGTTCATTCTTTCCTTGTCAAATCTTGCATATGCATCACATATCGCATCCCGCATAGCATACCATGTTTGCATCATGTTGCTTGAGCTTTGCACGTGGTTGATTGTGTTCCTTTTGCTTGTTTGTCTTCTTTGGGTAGAGCCGGGAGACGAGTTCGCTAACGAGGAGACCGTTGAGTTTGCTTTCGAGGATCCAGTCAACTCTGACAACTTTGCAGGAAAGATGATCATACCCTCGAAATCACTTCTATCTTTGCTTGCTAGATGCTCGCTCTTTTGCTATGCCTATGCTACGATGCCTACCACTTTCTTCTCATGCCTCCCAAATTGCCATGTCAAACCTCTAACCCACCATGTCCTAGCAAACCATTGATTGGCTATGTTACCACTTTGCTCAGCCCCTCTTATAGTGTTGCTAGTTGCAGGTGAAGATTGGAGATCGTTCCTTGTTGGAACATTATTTTCTTGTTGGGATATCATTATATAATCTTGTTATCTTAATTCATCTATATACTTGGTAAAGGGTGGAAGGCTCGGCCTTTTGCCTAGTGTTTTGTTCCACTCTTGCCGCCCTAGTTTCCGTCATATCGGTGTTATGTTCCCGGATTTTGCGTTCCTTACGCGGTTGGGTAATAATGGGAACCCCTTGACAAATCGCCTTGAATAAAACTCTTCCAGCAATGCCCAACCTTGGTTTTACCATTTTCCACCCAGCCTGTTTTTCCCTTGGGTTTCCGGAGCCCACGGGTCATCTTATTTAAACCCCCCCCCCCCCGGGCCAGTGCTCCTCTGAGTGTTGGCCCGACTGAGCTGCCTGTGGGGCCACCTCGGGGCAACTTGAGGTTTGGTTTTACTCATAGCTAGTCTCATCTGAGTGTGCCCTGAGAACGAGATATGTGCAGCTCCTATCGGGATTTGTCGGCACATTCGGGCAGTGTTGCTGGATTTGTTTTAACTTGTCGAAGTTGTCTTGTAGAACCGGCATACCGAGTCTGATCAGAATGTCTCGGGAGAAGGTATATCCTTCGTTGACCGTGAGAGCTTGTCATGGGCTAAGTTGGGACTCCCCTGCAGGGATTTGAACTTTCGAAAGTCGTGCCCGCGGTTATGGGCAGATGGGAATTTGTTAATGTCCGGTTGTACATAACTTGAACCTTAACTTAATTAAAATGAATCAACTGTGTGTGTTACCGTGATGGTCTCTTCTCGGCGGAGTCCGGGAAGTGAACACGGTTTTGGAGTAATGCTTGCCGTAGGTTGTTCGTAGTTCTTCATTCGTGCTTTGCCTTCTCTTCTCGCTCTCTTTTGCGAACAGGTTAGCCACCATATATGCTAGTCGCTTGCTGCAGCTCCACATATTACCTTGTCTTACCAATAAGCTTAAATACTCTTGATCGCGAGGGTGCGAGATTGCTGAGTCCCTGTGGCTCACAGATTACTTCCAAACCAGATGCAGGGCCCGATGACGCTGTTCCAGATGATGCGCTTGAGCTGAAATGGGAGTTCGACGAAGCCTCCCGTCGTTACTATGTGTCTTTCCCTGATGATCAGTAGTGGTGCCTAGTTGGGGCGATCTGGACCACGTCGCTTGTTGGGGTTGATCTTTTATTTTGGTATCGTAGTCGGACCATGATTGTATTGGTTGATGTAATGCTATTTATGTACTTTGTGTGATGTGGCGAGTGTAAGCCAACTATGTACCTTTCCCCTTATTATCTATTTACATGGGTTGTTGTGAAGATTACCTTACTTGCGACATTGATTTCAATGCGGTTATGTCTCTAAGTCGTGCTCCGACACGTAGGAGATATAGCCGCATCGAGGGCATTACAAGTTGGTAATCAGAGCCTTCCCCGACCTTAGGAGCCCCATTGCTTGATCAAATTAGCGGACGAGTTGAGTCTATAAAAATTTTTTGAGTCATTTAGGAATTATATATTGGAGAGTTTAGGAATTCTTTTTACTCCCCAGTACCCTCATCGCTCTGGTAAGGCATCCCGACGTAGAGTTTTGACTCTTCTCTTCTCAAATTTCACTAAAAAAAATTTAGGATCACGAGGGTATCTTGGAATTGTTCCGATTGATTTGTGACGAGAACATTGTTCTTGGTGCCTCCTGTCATTTAGGGGTTGTGGCAGTGTCCCGGGGAGTTGAGCTTCGAGGTGTTGTCGTCACAATTTTATCGTTGCAGTTCTGGAATACCTGAGTTTAGTTTGCCAACATCGAAAATCTCTTTTATGTAGTTGTTGGTGAGATAACCTCGACGCCACCCAGTACTGGGGCGGGAGTTCGGGAGTATTGCCATAACTTGTATAACGGATGCTTTTTGAAGGTTGAGGTAGACGATTTCCGAAGTTTTTCTCGGTTATGTGTTGAAGGATGGATACAACTGGATGTAGGATTTTCTAGATTTGGGTGAGATATTATGCTTCCCCTGTATCCCCAACACCTGATTGCATAACCGGAAAGGTTCGGGAGTTTCATAGGTGGGAATTCTTGTAGCTCTAGTTCTTCTTCCACGGATATTTGGTTGAGATTGGGTGACCTTTACCAAGTATTCGTTCTTGCTCCGTACCTTGTTGATTTTATTCCTCTACCTAAATTCTAAGTGGCTTCTCACTTTATGGATATGTGACCATTTCAATTGGAATGCATTCGTTCATTTTGTTCGGATGTGAAGACTATATGTTGCAATTTCTACCGATTGGAATCAGCTTCAATTTTTGTCTATCAGTGTGCTAATGGATGTCAACCTCTTCGGGATGGCTCCTCCAACGCGCACGACTCCGAATCCTGATCTGCCACCACCACCTCCTCCTCTGGAGGCATGGCAAGCTGTGATGGCTGCTACCAATGCAAACACGCAGTTGATCATGCAAATTCTTCAAGAGCGCAACCAAGTGAACCAAGGCAACCAAGGCAATAATCAGAATCACTTTGCTACACTCAACCAGTTCCTTGCTAACCAGCCAAAGACTTTCAGCAATTGTGTTGAGGCAACTGATGCTGACGATTGGCTCCTGGACTTGTGCAAGCATTTCGAGTGCAGTAACATCAGGCCTGAGGACTTTGTCAAGTTCGCTTCCTTCCAACTCAAAGACCAAGCTGTAGAATGGTTTTAGCAGTACAAAGATTCCAGAGGAGGCCGTGAGATTACCTGGGATGAATTCCGTCAAGACTTCAAAGCTCATCATATTCCTCAGAGCGTGGTTGAAAGCAAGCGTGAGGAATTCCGCAACCTGAAGCAAGGCTTTATGTCTGTCTATGATTACAACAAGTTGTTTCACAAGCTCGCCCTCTTTGCTAAGCAGGACGTCCCTGACGAGAAGAGCATGATATACCAGTTCAGGGGTGGTCTCAGAGAAGAAATCCAGCTAGCTCTCATTCTCTTTGAGCCCAGGAGGTACGATGAGTTCTACAACATGGCATTGAAGCAAGAGGCTACTCAACTGAAGTGCGATGCTTCCAAGAAGCGAGCCAGAGATGCTACTCCTTCTTCCTCAACTCAAGTGGCTAAGCAACAGAAGTGTTGGCTTCCTCCTCCTCCGTTCCGTCAGCCGTATCAACAGAAGAGCAAAGGTGGCAGTGGATCTTCCCACCCACCCAACCCTGGCTTTCAGAACAAGACTTCGTCTCAAGCTCCAAGATCGAGTGCTCTGTATCACCGTCCGCTTTCAGAGGTCATGTGCAACAAGTGCCAACAAAAGGGTCACTATGCCAACAAATGCTTCAACCAGAGGCGTCTCCCTCCTCCTCCTCCTGTGAGATCGGCAAGTACAGCTGTGGTCAAGCATAACCCCAAGTACGCCAAGGTCAACATGGTGAATGCAGCTCAGGCAGAGGAAACTTCAGATGTCATCATGGGTAACCTTCCTGTTAACGATATTCCAGCTAAAGTACTTTTTGACTCTGGTGCATCGCATTCCTTCATGTCATTTCCATTTGCATCGGAGAACAATTTTAGTACTAAGGCATTACCTAGAGCTTTGCAAGTTGTCTCTCCGGCTAAGCGTCTGAGTTCTAGTATGATGGTTCCGGATATTTCCATCATGATGGGTGATTTCAAGTTTCTGGCTTCTCCAATGGTTCTTGGTAACTCGGATATTGATCTTATTCTCGGAATGGACTAGCTTTCTAAGCACAAGGCTCAGCTTGATTGTGCAGCCAGGCAGATTCAATTGACTCATTCGTCTGAGTATGTAATTGTCTTTGCCGCTCGGGATAATACAATCCAGTCATTTGCGAATATCAAGACGTCTTTCCAGAAGAGCTTCCAGGAATGCCTCCGCACCGGCCATTTGAATTCATCATCGATCTTGAGCCTGGCACGGAACCGGTTTGCAAACGTCCTTACAAGCTCGGTCGTGAAGAGTTGAAGGAGCTGAAGAAGCAACTCGATATTCAAGAACGAATGGGTCTCATCCGACCTAGTTCTTCTCTGTGGGGTTGTGGAGTACTTTTTGTGAAGAAAAAGGATGGTACGGACCGACTTTGTGTTGACTACCGTCCATTGAACAAGAAGACTATCAAGAACAAATACCCACTTCCCAACATCAATGAGTTGTTCGAACAACTCAAAGGTGCCCAAGTATTCTCCAAGCTTGATCTCCGTATGGGTTATCATCAGATTCGAATCCGTGAGCAAGATATTCCCAAGACGGTTTTCAGAACAAGCTAAGGTTCATATGAATACACTGTCATGTCTTTTGGCCTCGTCAACGCTCCTCCGACTTTCTCTCGCATGATGAACTTCATCTTCAACGCCTACACAAATGACTTTGTTTTGGTCTATCTCGACGACATTCTGGTCTTTTCGAAGAACAAGGAAGATCATGCCAAGCACTTGCGTTTTGTGCTCGATAAGCTCAGAGAACATCAGTTCTACGCCAAGTTCTCAAAGTGCGAGTTTTGTCTCGATGAGGTTCTTTATCTTGGGCATATCATCTCTGCCAAGGGCATTGCGGTGAATCTTGAGAAGGTGTCTGCAATTGTGAATTGGGAACCACCTCAGAACATGAAGCAACTCCGTAGCTTCCTCGGTCTCGCAAGCTACTGTCGAAGGTTCGTTGAGAACTTTTCAAAGATTGCGAAGCCTCTTTCAAACCTTCTCCAGAAGCACGTCAAGTACGTTTGGTCTCCAGAGTGTGACATCGCTTTCAACACTTTGAAAGAGAAATTGGTCACTGCTCTAGTTCTGACTCCTCCTGATGAATCCAAACCGTTCGAGGTCTTCTGCGATGCCTCTCTCCAAGGTCTTGGTGCAGTGTTGATGCAAGAGAAGAAAGTTGTGGCTTATACCTGTCGCCAATTGAAGCCCAACGAGAAGAACTACCCCACTCATGACCTCGAGTTGGCGGTAGTTGTGCATGCTCTTTTGACTTGGAGACATCTCTTATTGGGAAGAAAAGTGGACATTTTCACTGACCACAAGAGTCTCAAGTACATCTTCACTCAGCCTAATCTCAACCTCAGGCAGACTCGTTGGGTCTAAATGATTCAAGAGTATAACCCGAGTATCGAATATACTCCAGGCAAGGCCAATGTGATTGTTGACGCTTTGAGCAGGAAGGCTTATTGCAATAGTCTGATTCTCAAGCCTTATCAACCCAAGCTTTGTGAAGCTTTTCGCAAACTCAATCTGCAAGTTGTTCCTCAAGGGTTCCTCGCCAACCTTCAAGTCTCTCCTACTTTGGAAGAGCAGATTCGCGAGGCTCAACTTCTTGATGCTATGGTAAAGAAGGTGAAGATTGGGATTGCCAAGAGTCAACCCAAGTACAAGTGCTACCGCCTTGATGACAAGGATACTCTCTTCTTCGAGGATCGTATTGTTGTGCCCAAAGGTGATCTTCGTAAAGTGATCATGAATGAGGCTCACAATTCACTCCTCTCCATCCACCCTGAGAGTACGAAGATGTATCAGGACCTCAAGCAGGCTTATTGGTGGACTCGAATGAAGCGTGAGATTGCTTAGTTCGTGAATGAGTGTGATGTCTGCAGAAGAGTGAAGGCAGAACACCAAAGGCCACCTAGTCTCCTCCAACCTCTTGCCATTCCAGAATGGAAGTTTGACCACATTGAGATGGACTTCGTGACTGGGTTTCCAAAGTCCAAGCGTGGCAATGATGCTATATTCGTTGTCATCGACAAACTCACTAAAGTGGCTCACTTTCTGCCTATCAAAGAGTCTATCACTGCAGCTCAATTGGCGGAGCTGTATACCTCTCGGATTGTCTTGCTGCACGGTATTCCACAGGTGATCTCTTTAGACCGTGGCAACATCTTTACCTCCAAGTTTTGGGAGTCTTTTCAGAAGGCCATGGGCACCAACATCCGCTTCAGCACAGCTTTCCATCCTCAAACTGGTGGTCAAGTCGAGCGTGTCAATCAGATTCTTGAAGATATGCTCAGGACTTGCGTTATCTCCTTCGGTATGAAGTGGGAGGACTGTCTTCCATATGCCAAATTCTCCTACAACAACAGTTTTCAAGCAAGTTCGGGCAAGGCCCCTTTCGAAATTCTGTATGGCAGGATGTGCCGTACCCCACTCAACTGGTCAGAAACCGGTGAACGTCAACTTCTTGGAAATGACTTGATCACAGAGGCAGAGGAAATGTGCAAAGTCATTCGAGATAACCTCAAAGCAGCGCAATCGCGCCAGAAGAGCTTCAATGATAGTAAGCACCGTGATTTGGCTTTCGAGATCGAAGACCATGTTTACCTCTGCGTCTCTCCAATGAAAGGTACTCGTCACTTCGGTATCAAAGGGAAGCTTGCCCCTAGATACGTGGGTCCTTTCAAGATCGTCAGCAAGAGAGGCGATCTCGCCTATCAACTCGAGCTTCCTTCAAACTTTGCAAATGTGCATGACGTGTTCCATGTCTCTCAGCTCCGCAAGTGCTTCAAGACTCCTGACCACACCGTCAACTTTGAATACATTGATCTCCAAGAAGACTTCTCTTATCGTGAGCACCCTATTGCTATTCTTGAAGAGACTGAATGCAAGACTCGCAATAAGTCAATCAAATTCCTCAGAGTCAAGTGGTCACACCATTCCGACCGCGAAGCCACTTGGGAACGCGAGGATCACCTCCGTTCTGAGTACCCGGCGTTTTTCCAGTCCTAGATCACGGGACAAGATCCTTTCGTAGTGGTGGAGTGTTGTAACACCCCAGATGTAATTTACCTTATATGTACTCCAACTCTTGCCGTTTCCGGCACTAAGTTATTTTATTTCCTTGGGTTCGGTCTTTTGTCTCCGTGTGTTGTTGTCATTGTCATGCATCTCATATCATGTCATCATGTGCATTGCATTTGCATACGTGTTCGTCTCATGCATCCGAGCATTTTCCCCGTTGTCCATTTTGCATCTCGGCGCTCCTATCTCCTCCGGTGGTCCTTTCTACCTTATTTTCGTGTTTGGGGATTAAACATTTCCGGATTGGACCGAGACTTGCCAAGCAGCCTGGGTTTACTACCGGTAGACCGCCTGTCAAGTTTCGTACCATTTGGACTTCGTTTGATACTCCAACGGTTAACCGAGGGACCGAGAAGGCCTCGTGTGTGTTGCAGCCCAACACCCCTCCAATTTGGCCCAAAACCCACCTAAACCCTCTCCATCTTCTAGAGCGTTCGATCACGATCACGTGGCCGAAAACCGCACCTCATTTGGACTCTCCTAGCTCCTCCTATGCCTATAAATAGCCCCTCCTCCGAAATTCACAGTTCTTCTCCCCCTAAACCCTAGATCCATCTTCCCCACGCCGCCGGACGCGTCCGAACCATGCCGGACATGTCCAACTTCTCCGCGTCGCCGCCACGTGTCAGTTCCTGATTCAGCCACGCGCCGCCCCACATCGCCGGCCCATAGAGCCCAGGGCGGGCCCTCCCGGCCCGCGCGCGCCCGCCGCCGCCATCCCTCGTCCGGTCAGCCTAGCCCGCGCCCCCCCGCCTCTCTTCCCCGACCCCGGCCGTCCCCAGCCACCTCCACCACCGCGCCGCACCGCGCCGGCCTCCGCGCGCCCGTGCCGCACCGGCCGCCGCCGACCCCGCCGCACCACGGCGCCGCCCCAACACCTCGTCATCGGCGCCTCCCTGCGGCCCGAGGCCCAACTCCGGCGAGCTCCGGCCCCAACCTCCTCTCCGACGAGCCCCGGCAAGCTTCGGCCGACGATCCTCGGCTTCCGTGCGCGAGATCTGGATCGGGTCAAACCCTAGGTTGACCCCGGGATATTTTCTAAGTCATTTTTCTGCAGTATTTTTATGCCATGTTCATCGCATCGTAACTCTGCAACCGTAGCTCCGTTTTGCGCGTGTAGCATATCAAAGTGTTCGTCTCAGAGAGTACATCATTTCATCTCATTGCATCATTTTCATTTGAGCTCATGTTGATGCCCGAAATGCTGTTGGAAGATAGCTATTTGAGTTAATTGTCAGATCTGCTGCACAAAATAGCTATTTGTCATTTTTAACATGTTTAATGTGTGCATGATATGCTCCTGAGCTCTACATGTGTTTTGTTATATGCTTTGCCATATTTACAGAGGTGCTATCCAGTATTTTTGTGATATGTGTGGTGACTAGCACAAGCTTGCAAAGTGGTGCATTCGTTAATGCTGATTTCAGGGACTTAGGATTTCACAAAGTCCTTGATCTGTTTTTATCAATATGCCATATGTTCATGTTGTTTCCTAGTGACCCGTGCCTCTTTTGAGGATGATCAGTAAGGATGATTTGCTAATCTTGTGGTGCTCTATCCATCCATGTCTTTGTTTGCATTTATGGAGCACCCTAGCTTGAGTCAATCGAGCTCTACTTTTGCTATTTCGTAATTCCTGGCAGATTGTCTACTTGTTAGCGATTTTGCCGAGGATGTTGTTGTTGATCCGTGCATGTTATGTTGTTGTGCTTGTCATGTCTAGATTATATAATGTGTATTCTTGACAGGTGTATGCTTAGATTGTCATGCCTTGCTCTGTAGTGAGTGCATTGAGCTCGTAAACATGCCTACTTGTTAACAGATTTGCATGTTCCAGTTTTTCATGTTGACATGCTTGCAATTGTATTTTCTGATCCCTTTTGGCTCTAGGTCACTAAGGGACTTTTGTTAAGATCTTTGAGTAGCTCCATGCGATGCCTTGCTTTTCCATGTTAAGTTCCCGTAGTATATAGTTTTCATGCTCCAAAGTGTGCTACCTGATCTAAAATTCCAGGCTTGTGTTAATTTCACTAAGTCTGAAACCTGTTTACCAATTGCTCTTTTGCCATGCTTGTTTGAATCTGTTAATGGATGAATTGGCTGTAGCTCAGTGTTCATCTTTTGTCAAACTTTATGGGTGGATCCCCGCCATGTATTTTGTTGCCATGTTTGAGTGTTGTAGCATAATTAACTTGTTGCATTTAGATAGCTACTTGATGTTTATCGCAAACCAGTGCCATATTTGTTTTGCTTGCCATTTCCAAACCGTGTCTCCGATTCCGGTGTTCTTTATATCGATTTCAACCGAAATCACCTCACCTTTCCGGTGGCACACTTGGGTTTCCATGTTGAGGCCAGGTTCATTCTTTCCTTGTCAAATCTTGCATATGCATCACATATCGCATCCCGCATAGCATACCATGTTTGCATCATGTTGCTTGAGCTTTGCACGTGGTTGATTGTGTTCCTTTTGCTTGTTTGTCTTCTTTGGGTAGAGCCGGGAGACGAGTTCGCTAACGAGGAGACCGTTGAGTTTGCTTTCGAGGATCCAGTCAACTCTGACAACTTTGCAGGAAAGATGATCATACCCTCGAAATCACTTCTATCTTTGCTTGCTAGATGCTCGCTCTTTTGCTATGCCTATGCTACGATGCCTACCACTTTCTTCTCATGCCTCCCAAATTGCCATGTCAAACCTCTAACCCACCATGTCCTAGCAAACCATTGATTGGCTATGTTACCACTTTGCTCAGCCCCTCTTATAGTGTTGCTAGTTGCAGGTGAAGATTGGAGATCGTTCCTTGTTGGAACATTATTTTCTTGTTGGGATATCATTATATAATCTTGTTATCTTAATGCATCTATATACTTGGTAAAGGGTGGAAGGCTCGGCCTTTTGCCTAGTGTTTTGTTCCACTCTTGCCGCCCTAGTTTCCGTCATATCGGTGTTATGTTCCCGGATTTTGCGTTCCTTACGCGGTTGGGTAATAATGGGAACCCCTTGACAAATCGCCTTGAATAAAACTCTTCCAGCAATGCCCAACCTTGGTTTTACCATTTGCCACCTAGCCTCTTTTTCCCTTGGGTTTCCGGAGCCCAAGGGTCATCTTATTTAAACCCCCCCCCAGGCCAGTGCTCCTCTGAGTGTTGGTCCGACTGAGCTGCCTGCGGGGCCACCTCGGGGCAACTTGAGGTTTGGTTTTACTCGTATCTAGTCTCATCTGAGTGTGCCCTGAGAACGAGATATGTGCAGCTCCTATCGGGATTTGTCGGCACATTCGGGCAGTGTTGCTGGATTTGTTTTAACTTGTCGAAGTTGTCTTGTAGAACCGGGATACCGAGTCTGATCGGAATGTCTCGGGAGAAGGTATATCCTTCGTTGACCGCGAGAGCTTGTCATGGGCTAAGTTGGGACTCTCCTGCAGGGATTTGAACTTTCGAAAGCCGTGCCCGCAGTTATGGGCAGATGGGAATTTGTTAATGTCCGGCTGTAGATAACTTGAACCTTAACTTAATTAAAATGAATCAACTATGTGTGTTACCGTGATGGTCTCTTCTCGGCAGAGTCCAGGAAGTGAACATGGTGTTGGAGTAATGCTTGCCGTAGGTTGTTCTCTAGTTCTTCGTTCATGCTTTGCCTTCTCTTCTCATTCTCTTTTGCGAACAGGTTAGCCACCCTATATGCTAGTCGCTTGCTGCAGCTCCACATATTACCTTGGCTTACCTATAAGCTTAAATAGTCTTGATCGTGAGGGTGCGAGATTGCTGAGTCCCCGTGGCTCACAGATTACTTCCAAACCGGATGCAGGGCCCGATGACTCCATTCCAGATGATGCGCTTGAGCTCAAATGGGAGTTCGACGAAGCCTCCCGTCGTTACTATGTGTCTTTCCCTGATGATCAGTAGTGGTGCCCAGTTGGGGCGATCCGGACCATGTCGCTTGTTGGGGTTGATCTTTTATTTTGGTACCATAGTCGGACCATGATTGTATCTGTTGATGTAATGCTATTTATGTACTCTGTGTGACGTGGCGAGTGTAAGCCAACTATGTACCTTTCCCCTTATTATCTATTTACATGGGTTGTTGTGAAGATTACCTTACTTGCGACATTGCTTTCAATGCGGTTATGCCTCTAAGTTGTGCTCCGAGACGTAGGAGATATAGCCGCATCGAGGGCGTTACAAAAATGTTGGCCGGTCTAGGGGCTGGCGTCGTTTTGACGTCCCCCACAGGAGACACTGTTCAATATGTACTCCAGATAATGTACACAGACTCCAACAACGCAGCCGAATATGAGGCCCTTTTACATGGTCTCCGGATGGCAGTATCCATGGGCATTCAATGCCTAGAGGTGCGCGGGGACTCGAACCTCGCAATATCCCAAATAAATGGAGACTTTGATCCCAAGGATCCAAAAATGGTAGCTTATCGCAACGCCGTCCTAAAAATGTCAGCTCGGTTCGAAGGGCTCGAATTTCACCATATAGCCCAGGAAAATAATCAGGCGGCAGATGTCCTGGCACGCATTGGTGCAAAACGCAATGTAGTCCCCCCCAACATCTTCTTGGAAAGGATGTTCAAGCCGTCCATAGTATGGGAAGGGGAACCTGGCAATAGCAGCCCGGACCCATCCGCACTGCCCGACACCGAACACTCTGACACAATTGGAGGCTCTGCCAATGAAATAACACCTTTAGCCCACGTAATAATGGCCGTCATCGCCCCGTGGACAGAACCATTCCTCGCCTACCTTACCAGGCAGGAACTTGCTGAGGACCAAAATGAGGCACGCTGCATAGTGCGGCGATCTAAAGCCTATAAAGTCCATGAGGGAGAGCTTTATAAGAAAAGCACTACCGGAGTCCTTCAAAGGTGCATCTCCGAAGAGGAAGGGCGGAACCTCCTGGCTGAAATTCATGCTGGACTCGGCGGACATCACGCTGCAGCTCGGTCCCTTGTAAGCAAGGCCTTCCATACAGGCTTTTATTGGCCGACGGCCCGGGCAGACGCCCAGGACTTAGCCCAACAATGCGTCGGTTGCCAGCTTTTTGCAAACCAAAGCCATATGCCACCCACCGCCCTCCAAACTATCCCCATCACTTGGCCCTTCGCGGTCTGGGGGCTTGACATGGTTGGACCCCTTAAAGGCGGAACCCACAAGAAAAAATACTTACTAGTCATGGTGGATAAGTTCACCAAATGGATAGAAGCCAAGCCTGTTAAGATGGCCGAATCCGGACCGGTGATAGACTTTATATCCGGGGTGTACACCGTTACAGCGTCCCCCACAACATCATCATTGATAACGGCACGAACGTTACGGCCGATGAGGTAAAACTCTGGTGCAAAAACATGGGCATCAAGCTTGATTATGCTTCCGTTTATCACCCACAAACCAGCGGCCAGGTCGAACGTGCAAATGGTCTTATCATGAGCGGCATCAAACCCAGATTAGTACGGTCCCTTAAGGAATCTAATACACACTGGGTAGAGGAGCTCGACTCCGTACTCTGGGGGCTGCGGACCACGCCGAATCGCACCACCGGATACACACCATTCTTCATGGTGTATGGCGCAGAGGTAGTTTTTCCTTGCGACATAATTCATGACTCACCTTGAGTGCGCATGTATGAAGAAAGAGAAGCCGAGCTCGATTGGCAGGACAGTTTGGACGCCTTGGAGGAAGAGCGTGACGTGGCAAAAGCCCGTTCCGCATTCTATCAACAGTAGGCTCGAAGATACCAAAGCAGAGAAGTACGGGCCAAAAATTACAACGTTGGCGAATTAGTTCTACGCCTGGCGGAGAAGAAAAAGGACAAACTCAAGCACAAGTGGGAAGGTCCCTTCATAATCGACCAAGTCCTAACTGGTGGAGCGTACCGCCTATGAGATGCATCGGATAACCGACTCGAGCCGAACCCATGGAACGTAGCCCGTCTACGAAGATTCTATGCCTACCGCCGGACTCTGTGTTCGTCTCCTTCCTCTGTCCATTTTTTATATACTTTCTGTCTTACATTTCTCTCCTTCTCCTTTCTCTCTCTCTCTTATAGCCTTTAAAGGCTCATAAAGTGACGCGCTATCCGTGCTCATTAAACCTGGGGGCTTCTTTAAATAGAAGCTTATTTATACGGGCTTCATGCCCAACACATGTGTCACACTTCCGCATGTACCTTTTATTCGCCATTATATGCATCGATATGACTTAAGTTTTGGCCAAGCTGGGTTGCCTGGCTCCTGTGCTTACCCCTACGTTCCCGATTGTTCGGCTAGGTGGTAAAGGGAGCACCTCTGCGATTGTTACTACCGGGTCAGCCGGATGTGTACCTCAGATTGGGTGAAGCCGAAAGCTAGCGTTCTTAAGGAATATTCGGTCGGTGAACTAAAGATGATCTTTGCTTTCACTTATTTATCTATATGCCCCAGATGTTTTTCCTGCGTCTCTTTTCGCAGAATGGACATGCACATTAGGGCATGCCTCCCAGGGAAAGGAACTCCTAACGGAACTATTCTCCCTGGAAGATGTTTCTTACTAACCATGTAATATAACATAACTAGTTGGGCACTTGTCTGTTCAAGCACTAATGACCCCTACGCCTGGTCTCCATGCATACCCCGGTTCTTATATAACCACGAGGGTATTCGGACACACTCCGGACCGTCAGGTCCCGAGGTTGAAGCGAAAAGGTCGGCCATGACAAACGATCTATAATCCGGCTAGAAGGCATTACACATGTCAATTAAAATTACATAGTCAATCTGACTGATTGTATTCCTCTTCAATTCCATCTAACAGGCTGTCTAGTTTACAATCCTGTTGGGAATACTTTGCGGCCAACTCTACTTGGCCGTATACTAAGCTCACAGGGATCTCCTTCCCATCGGGCCCTATGGGTCCGACCTCGGCCATGTGGTTTGGGTCAGCCTTCGTGTACCGCGTCTTCACCATGTCCCAGGCCTCCGTGGCACCTTGACGGCAGGCCCACATCTTCCACAATCGGAAGCGCCGCCGCGCTCCCTTCAGCCTCTCTACAAGCTCTCCAAGGCCTTCGGGAATGGAGACAGACGACCACAAGGCCTAGGTGACGCCTTGCATCACCTGCCGAACTCGCTCGTGAAGTTGTGAGAGCTCGGGAAGAAGGTCACCCGTAGAACCGGGCATTTCCTCTGCAGGACGACCTGTCAGCATACCTACAGACATTACTCTATTAGTCGACTTCCTCGCCGAACTTTTTTTTCAAAGTTCGTTTAAGCACTTACTATATATGCCGCGTCGAAGCCGCTTATTCTCCTTCACGGAGTCCAACAGCTGGGCACGAACATCCTTCAGTTCAACGCCTAGCTTGGTGTTGGCATCTTGGAGATCGTTCTTCTCCTGCCTCACCTTTGTCAGCACACTCTCACCAGCCTTTAGCTGGCGTCGGAGTTGTTGCACTTCCGGATTTAATCCGGCGCCATCTGCAATTTCATTTGTCAGATTTGCACCCACGCCGCACTTTGCAAAATACTTATCTTTCAAAGCGTATATTACCAGAGGGGGTCTCCTTGGGCTCCCCTGCCGCGGCTAGTGCGGCCTCAAGTTGGGATTTGCACTCTTCCAGCTCCTGGGACAGCAGGGTATTCTTTTCTGTAAGAACCTGCATAATAGATGATCCTTAAATCAGTTATTCTAACTGTTTCATGTCTCGGGGGCTACTGGTATACATATATAATTACCAAAAATTTCTTACCCGTATGTCTTCCACATACTGCCCCGTGGCTCTGGCTAGACCATTTTGAGTGGCACGGAGGTACGCATCTCCCGAATTGAAGGCATCTAATGCATCTTGGGAGAAACAAGCGTCGCGAAGAACTGTCCGGCGACGCCTGTGGTTCATAGCACTCTCCACCTCAGAATTGGTGGCAGACAGCCTGTCCGCATCCTCCGTCGGAGGAGCGTCCAGTGCACGCCTCGTGTTCGTCTCCGCTTCCGGACCAAGCTTTGGAGCCTGGCTGGCGGAGGCGCGATGGGCAGCCTCTCCGGATATAGTCCGGCGAGGTCTCTTCATCCTGAAGAGAGCACGAGTGTCAATATGCCTCGAAGGAGTAACACCTGGGAATAAGGTGGCGTGCTATAATTTTGCGCCGGTGCCTCAGTCCGGACCGCACTTCTTTTCAGCTTGCGGGGCCTTGCCGCCCCTCGTTGGCTAGTTGTCGCAGGCTTGGCCTCCCGTCTCAAGGACCTCCCCTGCAAAACACGGTTGTCATACGGTAATCGAAAACACGCGAGGACAGATCCCTTTTCAAAGTGTTGAGACTCCGGTCTCAGTTACCTGAGAGGCTGGGAGTAGCCCTGGATAATCGGTCGTAATGGCCACCAAGGCGTTGTCCCTGCTCAATTGATGAAACACTCCATCAATCAGCTCCACAGATAAGTCTGGATCCTCTTGAGAGGCCGGGTCGAGGGACCGTCCTGGATCCTCGGGTTGTGGAGGGGGGCTGTTTATTTCTTTAATAGCCTGGCGCAGTTCCTGCGTTGAAGTCGTTAGACTGAAAATTTAACAATGCGAATGTAAAATGAATGGGCAAGTAAAAGTGTCCACTTACCCAACTCGGGGGATTGTACATAGAAAATCCACCCCGTGGGTTGACGCGGAGAAATTCCTCCTCTTCTCCCTTGTACAAAGCGGACAAGGTCTTTATTAGAGCGGCAACTGAATCCGGCCCCTTACAGCCATAGCGGGTGGCGTCGTCCTCCCCGTTGAAGTCCCACATGGGGCAGCCTCTATACTGAAGCGGATGCACCCCTCGTATGATGCATGCGGCCATGACCCCGATCATGGTCAGTCCGGAATGAGCTAACAATCTTATCCGGCCCATCAGGTAAATAACGTCCCTGTCGCTTTCCCTCTGAGGGCTCCGTGGACGCCAGCTTAGGCGCTTCTTTAGGGGAGCACTGTCGAACTCAGGGAGGCCGATCCGGACAGGATCCGGCAGCGGAACATCCTCTATATAAAACCATTCCGAAGGCCAGTCCTCAGACGCCTTCTTTGGAGTTCCGGATAGATATCCGGTCCCGGCGATGCGCCACACTTCGGCTCCGCCCACTTGATATATCGACCCCTCCTTAAAGCGGGGCACAAGGAAGAATAGCCTTTTCCACAGTGTGAAATGAGCCTCGCAGCCCAAAAACAGCTCGCAAAGGGCTATGAAGCCCGCGATATGCAATATGGAGGCAGGCGTGAGGTTGTGCAACTAGAGGCCATAGAACTCTAGAAGCCCCCGGAGAAATAGATGAATTTGAAATCCGAGCCCTCTTATTAAGTAAGGGGCAAGACATACCCGCTCTCCTTTGGAGGGATTGGGGGCGCTCTCCGCTTGCTCTCCGCCATTATAGGTGGCAAGTCCGGCTCGAACAGGGACCATATAGGCCGGGGGGAGAAATCCCTTGGTCTGGAGCTTCACTAGCTCAATGTGCGGGATGGATCACCTCTTCCAATCTCCAGGCTAAGGGTTGGAAGGGCGAGAGGAGGAGCTGCGGCGGCTGGCCATGATAGAATGGACCTATGTCGGATACGCTCTGACGAATACTCGCGGAAGGGCAAAGGTGTGGTTTGGATCTAAATCCTCGTCCCCTTAAATAGGCGGCTCATTCACGCGACTAGGGGTGTAAATATAAAAAACACCCTGACTTTTCGTATTTGTTTGACACGTGGAAAACGGCCATTATTGGGCGTAGAAGCCAAGGAGCACTACATTTACAAGAAACCGGACACTATTCAACAGGTACACGGAATTTGGAGGAGAACCCGCCTTGCAATGCCGAAGACAATCTGCGCGCCGGACTCGTCGTCATTGAAGCCTGGTTCAGGGGCTACTGAGGGAGTCCTAGATTAGGGGGTGTCCGGATAGCCGGACTATACCTTCGGCCGGACTCCTGGACTATGAAGATACAAGATTGAAGACTTCGTCCCGCATCCGGAGGGGACTTTCCTTGGCATGGAAGGCATGCTTGGCGATACGGATATGTAGATCTCCTACCATTTGTAACCGACTCTGTGTAACCCTAGCCCTCTCCGATGTCTATATAAACCGAAGAATTTTAGTCCATAGGAGGAACAACAATCATACCATAGGCTAGCTTCTAGGGTTTAGCCTCTCTGATCTCGTGGTAGATCTACTCTTGTACCACCCATATCATCAATATTAATCAAGCAAGACCTAGGGTTTTACCTCCATCAAGAGGGCCCGAACCTGGGTAAAACATCGTGTCCCCTGCCTCCTGTTTCCATCCGACCTAGATGCACAGTTCGGGACCCCCTACCCGAGATCCGCCGGTTTTGACACCGACAGGTGTATTGCCATCCTATGATGTTTTGAGTAGATATCCTTTGTCTTTGGGTTGATTGATGATCTAGATTGGTACGAGTTTTATGTTTTATTTTGGTGTTGTCCTATTGTGCTCTCCGTGTCACGCAAGCATGAGGGATTCCCACTGTAGGGTGTTGCAATACTTTCATGATTCGCTTATAGTGGCTTGCATGAGTGACAGAAGCATAAACCCAAGTAAGGGGGTTGTTGCGTATGGGATAAAGGGGACTTGATGCTTTAATGGCATGGTTGGGTTTTACCTTAATGATCTTTAGTAGTTGCGGGTGCTTACTAGAGTTCCAATCATAAGTGCATATGATCCTAGAAGAGAAAGTATGTTAGCTTATGCCTCCCCCTCATATGAAATTGCAATGACGACGATCGGTCTGGTTAATAATTGCCTAGGACAATTCTGCACACCGATCCATCATTATTCCACACTCGCTATTTATAATATTTAGTAATATATTCTAACTTTATGATAACAGCACCTACTTTCATATTTTAGCTCTCCAATATCATGCAAAGTTATCCTCTTCATACCCACAACGTAGTTTTATTTCTCGTCTCTAGTTGGAAGCAAACGTTCGGTGTACGTAGACTCGTATCAGTGGCAAATAGGACTTGAGAGAATATTGATCTTACCTTTAGCTCCTTGTGGGTTCAACACTCCATACTTACTACTTCCACCATTGGGAATTTCTACGATGATTCCTTGCACTTGGGGATTATCAATCTCTTTTCTGGCCCCGTTGTCGGGGAGCAATAGCGTGGGGTTGATATTCTCGTGTGTGCTTTTTTGCTTTCATCACTAAGTAGATTTTGTTTTTACTTTTTTGTTTCTATTTAGTTGTGGGTGAAACATACAAAAAAATTTAAAGAATGAAAATACAAAAAAATTACTTGCCTCTCATGCCTAAAAAGTTTTTCAATAAGAGAAGTGATTGGAATATTATGCATTGAAGAAATTAGGGTCGACCTGGAGCACTTGTGTTCATGCTCATGGAAAAAATGTAAAAAAATTCATGGAGGCTTTTCTGAAAATAAGTATCCCCTTGTATATGTCCATTGTATTATAAAAATAATGTGTCAAGCTTCGGTTTTAGGATGATTAGATTGCTTTTTACTATGTACAGTACAAAAAGAGAAACTTTGGCTGTAGCGCATGATTTTACATTTTTTACTGGAAAGTAAAATGTGTCAGAAACATTTTGCAAATTACTTCTGTACAAATTTTTGAAATTTTCATATTTTGTTAGAATTTTTTTGAATTACAGAAGTTCCCTAAACTTCCAGATTACTATAGACTGTCCTGTTTTTGGCAGATTCTGTTTTCTATGAGTTGTTCGCTTATTTTGATGAATCTATGTGTAGTATCAGGGGTTATGAACCATCGTGAAGTTGGAATACAGTATATATAGTTATAATATGAAATTGGAATGAGTTTTCAATAGTACCTAAAGGTAAAGGTAGTGGTTTGCTTTATTATACTAACGGATCTCACAAAGTTTTTGTTAATGTTTTGTGTGGATGAAGTGTTTGAAGAATGAGCAGTTACCGATGTGAGAAGAATAAATAGAAGCAAGAGCTCAATCTTGGGCATGCCCAAGGCACCCCAAGTAAATATTCGAAGGATACTCAAGCATCTAATCTTGGGGTGCCCCGGTTGGCATCCCATCTTTCTTCTTCAACAATTATCGGTATACCTCGATTTTTGTTTTGTTCACATAATTTGTGTCCTTTGTGTTTTCGTTTTTCCTTTAAGAACAATGCTAGTATGAGATAGCCCTTTATTTATTTATAGAATACTTCGTGTGCTTCACTTATATCTTTTAAGTATGATCTTATAGAATTGCTCTTTGTGCTTCACATAAATCTTTTGAGTATGGTTTTATAGAATGCTTCGTGTGCTTAACTTATATATTTTGAGCTTGGATATTGGTTAGTCTATATTAATTGTAGAATGCTCCATGAACATCACTTATATATTTTGGAGTATGAATAATACTATCATCTAAAGTGGATTTATAAGAAGTTTGCTTCCACTATTCCGAATGAGGAGAATTTTGCTTATGTGGAGAGTAGTAAAATTTCTATGCTCGTAGATCATGAAAAGAATGCTTTATGTGATGGTTATATTTATTTTTGAACTCATTCATGATGCTACTTAAAAATTATTATGAGGGAGGAATACATGCTTGTAGGAGTTGCAATAGTATCAAGTTTCCTCTCTATGTGCTTAAAGTTTTGAAGGTATACTTGTTTTGCCTTCCTATGCTAGTTGATTCATGTTCCCATCAATTGTGTGCTCAAAAAATCCCTAGGCATAGGAAGTGGGTTAGGTTTAGATGCGCCAGTCATATTCGTCATGATGCTCTCTTTATGTTTCAATTCTTATCTTCTATGTGAGCATCATTGAAATCACCATGCCTAGCTAAAAGGCATTAAAGAAAAGCGCTTGTTCGGAGACAACCCAATATTCACCCTTACTCTTTCTGTGTGTTCTCATGTTTAAGATACTTTAGAAATTATGTATTATTGCTTTCGTTTCAATAAAGTGCCAAGTAAGAACATTGGGAAGACTTGGGTGAAAGTTAATGTGATCTTGCTGTAAAAACAGAAACTTTGCGCTCACGAGATTAGCTGTCATTTTTTACAGAAGAGGGCGATTGAGTTGATTATATTTTCAGAAGATTAATAGACAAATTCCTCACTTCCACCAATTTATTTCATAATGTTTGGAGTAGCAGAAGTATGGTTGGTGTTCAGATCATTACAGACTATTCTGTTTCTGACACATTCTGTTTTCCTTGCATAGTTTGCTTGTTTTCTATTTTGTATGGATTATATTTCTCAATATAAATTGTAGAAATGATATGGTACAGTAGGTATTGTGTGAGAACAATTATGAACCTTGTCTTTGACAGTACCAAAGTGAATGGTTTACTCTTTATCATAGTAACCTACCTCACGAAGTTCCGTTAAGTTTTGTGTGATTGAAGTTTTCAAGCTTTGGGTGAGATATCGATATGAGGAGAATAAGGAGTGGAAAGACCCTAATCTTGTGGATGCCCAAGGCACCCAAAGGTAATATTCAAGGAAGACTCAAGCGCCTAAGCTTGGGGATGCCCCGGAAGGCATCCCCTCTTTCGTTTTCAAAACTATCAGTATACCTTACTCAGAGCTATATTTTTATTCGTCACATGATATGTGGTTTGCTTGGAGCATATTTTAAATTTTACTGGTTGTTGGAATAAAATCATTGGATCTGAAATCTTGAGTGAAAAATAACCCTCCCATGGCTAGCTAATTATTTGACTACTCAGCGTTCTTCACATATATCTTTTTGGAGTAGTTTGTCATTTAATCACGCGCTTCATGTATATCCTATGAGTAAATGATTTAATGAATTGAATATCATAAATCTGAATTTATATACATTTCATATGCTTATAACATGGGGAGTAATGACTTCACACATAATATGTATAGGTAGTAAACTTATTGAAAGTTAGCAAACGCAGAATTGGTCACTTGAACAATTCATGAAAGAATATTGAAGGAAGAGAGATTTCACATATAAATATACTATCTTGGACATATTTTGCAATTGTGAGCACTCATTAAAATATGACATGCTAAATGGTTTACGTTGGACAAGGAAGACAACTTAATGGGTTATGTTTTCCTATATCCGAAATGTTATATTGTCTTGTATCATCCAACATGTTGAGCTTCACTTTCCCTCTCATCCTAGCCAAATTCTTTGCACCAAGTAGAGATACTACTTGTGCTTCCAAATATCCTTAAACCCAGTTTTGCCATGAGAGTCCACCATATCTACCTATGGATTGAGTAAGATCCTTCAAGTAAATTGTCATTGTTGCAAGCAATAAAAATTGCTCTCTAAATATGTATGAATTATTAGTGTGGAGAAAATAAGCTTTATACGATCTTGTGATGTGGAAGAAATAAAAGCGACAGACTGCATAATAAAGGCCCATATCACAAGTGGTAATATAAAGTGACGTTCTTTTGCATTAAGATTTTGTGCATCCAACCATAAAAGCGCATGACGACCTCTGCTTCCCTCTGCGAAGGGCCTATCGTTTACTTTTATCTTCTACCCTTATACAAGAGTCATGGTGATCATCACCTTTCCCTTTTTACACTTTTTCCTTTGGCAAGAACTTTGTGTTGAAGCGATTCGGATATATACATCACTTGGATGTAGGTTTTCATAAATTATTATTGTTGACATTACCCTTGAGGTAAAAGGTTGGGAGGCGAAACTATAAGCCCCTATCTTTCTCTGTGTCCGATTAAAACTTTGGACCTATAAATATCACGTGAGTGTTACCAATTGTGAAAGATTAAATGATAGTTGAGTATGTGCAGTTTGCTGAATCAGAGCTCTTTCGTAGACCCTTCCCGAAAATAAGATGAATACCTTACCTATTTGATCACATCATCTTGTCTCGAAAGCAAGATTACTCTCGAGCTTAATAACATATTTGTGGTTCGTGATTTTCCGAATATCTTCTCGAAAGTGTGTCCCAGGTTGTTCCCTAACTGTTATGCTCGGCTCGTGATCAAGTTGGTTTCTTGTAAACCACCCCTTCTCCAAGAATCTATGTTGGATACCCTGAGCTAGTTGGTTAAGCTAAACAACAACTTGGAGAGTTGGAAGATGGAAACTTGTCCGACTTAGTTCTTCATTAAGGGATATATTTGTGTGTGTGTGCGTTGAAGAAACATGATATCTTCATTGATGGATACTAACAGTACCTCCCGCTCGGCGGCTCTGCTCCGGCGCTGTCGCACCCCCTCCCCCGCCGGTAGCCGCTCCGGCTCCGGCGTCCACCTCCCTCGCTGAGAGCATGTCAGGTTCGCGCAGCCCACCCTCGGTTTCGCCGGCGTTCCCATAGGAACGACTGGTGGTGTCTGTCATAGGCCTTTCGGCTTCCCTCGGGTCGGTAGGTTCGTCCTTGGCGGCGAGAGGGCCGGGAGGCCGGGCTACACCGGCCGCGATGGGGCAAGCTGATGGCTCGTGCCGTCCGGGTCCTTCGCGCAAGGCCATGTGGCGTCGGCATCGCGCCCTCAGGCGCCAGCAGGAGGCTGGCGCCCTGCGCAGATCGGGGTCACCTTCGTTGTCGGAGCTGCGCCAAATTCCACCAGATCTCCATGGGCTCTGCTTCAGGTTCTTTGAGGACGGCCAACGGCGTCAGGACTGCATCAACCAACTGTTGTGCATTCGTTGTGGAGGCGCTGGCCACATCTCGTCCCAGTGTTTGGAGCCGCACAACCCCATCTCCGCGGATGAGCTCCGACGCATCATCATCGCTAGAGTTTCCAGGAAGGAGGCAGCATTGCGATAGCCACCAGTTATTCGGAGGAGATTGATGGAGCCTAGGAAGAATGCACCAGCGGTGTCGCTCTCGCCAGTTGCGCCCAATCTCCTCACAATGGCCCTCGGGGCTGCGCCATCACCGTCTCCCTCGGAGATTTGCATGTTGTAGAGGTCGGGGGGCATGGATGACCTCGAGCACCGGTTGCAGCTCGCTGTGGTGATGTACATGGGCATGGCAAGACTGCTAGTCTCTTGTGAGGATGCGGTAGTGGCGACTACGGCGCAGTTAGGTATTCAAGGTTCAGGTTTTCTGTCCACAAGTTTCTCCCAGAGGATTTCTTGGTTGTCTTCGCGGCGCACCAGTTCTGGAACATGGCGTTGGTTGTTCTGTCGATTGAGCATCAGGGAGTCAAGCTGTTCATCAAGCCATGGCTTAGGCAGGCACACGTGATATCCAGGCTGATGATAGTGCAGGTCGATATCATGATTGAAGGAGTGCCATCCCATGTGTGGTCGTGGAGCACGGCGGCGGAAATTCTGGACAGCGCTTGTTTGATCGATAGCCTGGCATCGGAGAAGGCTAGCATGGAGGATTTGTCGCTCTTCAGGCAGAGAGCTTGGTCCACAGAACCTAATGAGGTGTCGGTGTTCCGTAGGCTCTCGGCGCCGGAGCTGGTGGAGACGGTGCCTAACCCGGCGACACGGATGCCTTCTTTCCGCCAGCTCCTGGAGTACCCAACGTGGGTGCATATTGGGTGGATGCGCGACTTCTCACCACCGAAGCTCTGGAGAGGGAGGTCTGGGTCCAACGATGGGAGTGGTTAGAGCGGGTTCCCAGACAGTTCTCATGGATTGGATTTTGGTGGTGACTGGGTAGTGCAGCCATGGTCGCGTGGAGTTAGGGATGCTAGAGGAGCGGATCGCTGACAGCGCAGTCCGGCGAGGGGCGACGCTGGTGGAGGCCTGGAGAGATCCTACCAGGCAATTCTGGAAGGCAGGGTGGAGCCCTCGGATTGGAGGCTTCCGCACATGGGCACAAGCAAGTGCTCTGGCCCGTTGGGCCAGGGAGGTGACTTTATGACCATGACCGAGGGAATCCCGAGGAATTCAAATGCGTTGAGGACCTAGTTGGGCAAGCTGGCCACCAGGAGGGCGACAGCTGGTGGACAGGTAACCTCAGATCCGTTGGCAAAGGTTGGAGAGGAGATCGAAGTAGCAGACAATTCGGCTTTGGCAGCGGATCCGGCTCGGACAGTGGGTCAGGATCAGGGTGATTTGGTGTTGGGCTTAGGGGAGGCAGTGGTTGCCACCAATTAGGAGGCGACGGTGATGGAGGAACCTCATGTGGACGCGACCACGGTTGAAAGGATTTGGAGGGACCCACTGATACGTTCCAATGTATCTATAATTTTTGATTGTTCCATGCTATTTTATTATCAATCATGGATGTTTAATAATCATTTTATAGACATTTTATATCATTTTTTCGTACTAACCTATTGACATAGTACCAAGTGCCAGTTGCTGCTTTTTTATTTTTTTTACATCGCAGAAAATCAATATCAAACAGAGTCCAAATCACATGAAACTTTTTAGAGATTTTTTATGGGCCAGAAGGAAGGCAATGGGCCCTGGTTGCACCTGGGGTTGCCCCGAGGGGGGCACAACCCACCAAGGCGGGCCAGGAGGCCCAGGCACACCATGGTGGGTTGTGCCCACTTCGGGTGCCCCCAGACCGCCTCTTTGCTCTATTAATACCACAATATTCCAGAAACCCTAAAGGCATCGACGAAATATTCATCCAACCATCGCAGAGTCCAGAACCACCAGATCCAATCTAGACACCATCACAGATGGTGTTCACCACCTCCATTGGTGCCTCTCCGATGATGTGTGTGTAGTTATTTGTAGATCTTCGGGTCCGTAGTTAGTAGCTAGATGGGTCTCTCTCTCCCTCGCTGAATTCTCAATACAATGGTCTCTTGGAGATCCATATGATGTAACTCTTTGGCGCTGTGTTTGTTGGGATCTGATGAACTTCGAGTTTATGATCAGTCATATCTTTTTATATCCATGAAAGTTATTTGAGTTTCATTGATCTCTTATATGCATGATCTCTTATAGCCTCGTATTTCTTCTCTGATATTTGGGTTTTGGTTGGCCAACTTGATCTATTTATCTTGCAATGGGAAGAGGTGCCCGGTAGTGGGTTCGATCTTACGGTGCTTGATCCCAGTGACAGAAAGGGAACCGACACGTATGTATCGTTGCTACTAAGGATAAAAAGACGAGATCTATATCTACCACCATATAGATAAACGGATCTTGTCTACATCATGTCATTGTTCTTATTGCATTACTCCGTTTCTTCATCAACTTAATACACTAGATGCATGCTGGATAGCGGTCGATGTGTGGACTAATAGTAGTAGATGCAGGCAGGAGTCGGTCTACTAATCTTGGATGTGATGCCTATGTAATAATCATTGCTTCGATATCATCATAATTATTTGAAGTTCTATCAATTGCCCAACAGTAATTTGTTTACCCACTGTTTGCTATTTTTCTCGAGAGAAGCCACTAGTGAATCCTATGGCTCCCGGGTCTTCTTTCTCATATATTTGCCTTGCGATCTACTTTTCCTTTGCATTTTTATTCAGATCTATCAAACCAAAAAAAAATGAAAAAAATACCTTGCTGCATTTTATCTTTATTTATTTTATTTGGCGTTCGATCTATCAATCTACTACAATTTACCTCACGCCCGTTTGCCTATCTTGAGGCATCGTACCTCAGAAGGGATTGACAGCCCCTTTAACACGTTGGGTTGTGAGGTGTTGTTATTTGTGTGCAGGTGCTGCTTACGTTGTGTTGCTTGGTTCTCCTACTGGCTCGATATGTTGGTTTCATAATTGAGGGAAATACCTACCGTCGCTGTGCTACATCATCCCTCCCTCTTCAGGGAAGTACCGACGTAGTTCCAGCTACCATCAAGGAGAATTTCTGGTGCCGTTGCCGGGGAGGATCTTCAACATATACCAGGTTCCTAATCACAAATCTCATCTCCTTGCAATTTACATTATTTGCCATTTGCCTCTCGTTTTCCTCTCCCTCGAGAGATCTGTCTCCCTCGCATGGGTCTCCACTCTATGCTCGCCGAAATACATTGGAGCGCAGCCGGACATCCCCTCTCTATGTGTCATCGTGGGTGTGCTTGTTGTGTTGTGGGGCACGATCGAATGGTTGAAGAGACTAAAGTTATAATGGCTGCGGGAATTAAAGGGGAAGCCGGACGGCAAGGAATATCGGCAGGCCCTGTTGGCAGTTCTAATTTGCAGCGCGTAACTCCATCATGCCGCACGTAACTGCATCGTGTGGCAACGCGCGCGGCACAACCGTGTGCATATGGGGCCCCCGATGTGATCATGCGCACGCCCAACCGCTGGCAGAGTGCATGTGGTGGGATGCGAGCAAAGCGCTCGGCGGTCGCCTCAACAGCGAGCAACCATCAAAAGCCGTTGAACATGCAAGGAAAAGCTACAATTGAACACGCAAGGACATAGCAGTTGAACACGCAAGGAAAAGCTGTACACAAGCCGAGCGCGCCGCGGTGCCTAACAGTGAGCAGAGCTTGCCGGGGGACACGAGCAGAGGTCATCACAGTGGTACGTGGCAAATAAGACGAATTGTGCGAGTGACGTCAGAGACATCAAGCAGGAATCAGATTAGAGTTGCGTGTGCGATACGTGGCATACAGTTGATCCATCCGAGCTATTTGTGACGGAATAAGCTGTGTGTGTTGCGGGCAAAAGCTTGCTGGTATATAACCTTAAATTTAACCAAAAAAGTGTTAATGCATGTTACAAAAGTTGTATAGCTGGAAACTATGTTCAAATACGACTCCATCGATATAATCTTTGGTGACATGCTTTCATATTTTATTAGTTAAATCCAACTTATAAATGAGGACGGGGGTATAGTAGGTAATTAAATTGCAAACGTTCTTTTGTATTAACCATATGTGTACATGTCCTTTCGTCCTCCTCTCGCACGTCTTGTCACCCCGCTGCCGCAGACGGCTTACAGCGCAAGCTTGCGCAGTGCGCAGTGTCGTTCTTTTGGCCAAACTATGGATCGAAGTGGCGCCAATGAATCGTCGGTGAGCCCGTTCCCGCTCAACCTCGCAGGTTCTCGCGCAAGCTTCCCGCCCGACTCGATGAAATCCTCCAAAATCCCAATGCTTACTGGCCTGCTATAAAAACCCTAACGGCCTGCGAGTCTTGCGTCGCATTTTCCCCTCCCTCCCTATAGCTTATCTCGTGTGCTTCTCCCACAATCGCCAATGGCACCGGTCCATCGTCGTCGCTCAGCCACTCTGCCATCATGAGAGGACAGCTCCGGCTGGGAGGCTACACCACGGTGGCGGTGCAGTCCTCGGCGTAGTGTAGTGTGCGTGGCGTCCCTGCTGGGTGTGCGCGGAACACCCACCACACGCTCCGCCACCATTTCCTGTCGGCAGCTGTTGCCGGCCACCATTGCCGCCACACCACCATCGAAAGCCAGGGCCATCTCCCGCTCCACCGCCGCGGCCCGAAGGCGGGAGGTGGCCGTTGTGGCTGCCACCCCCTTATTGGCCACCGTGGCCATCACCCGCTCTGCCACCGCGGCCCGAAGGCGGGAGGTGGTGGTCGTGGCCGCCACGCCATCGTCGGCCGTCGTGGCCGCCAACCCACCATCGACCGCCGAGATCATCACATGCTCCGTCACCGCCGCCCGAAGGAGGGAGGCGGAGGTGGAGGCCCACACGTGTGTCAGCGACCTTGCGTGCTACATCGAGTTCCTCCGGGAGGAGTAGGAGCGCCTCGTCAAGCACACAAAGAGCCTTACCGCAGCCGTGACCGCAGCACACGCCGACGTAGAGGCGAGGAATCAGGAGATCTACGAGCAGTTCGGCTGCTTCAAGAGGGATCGTCTGGAGCGGCAGTGGGCGTTCGAGCTGGCGAGCATCGCTGAACATGCAGCAGCGGCACACACCGTATTTCATTCCTCGTCCGCCTCTTACTAAGCACGCTCGGCAGAGGAGAGGCTGCCGGAAGTAGCACAAAGCCCCTCCGTGGTAGTAGTAGTATTTAGGGGCTATTTTGTTTAGTTCATCTGACTATAGATGTCTAGTCGAACTATACAACGTACTTAAAATTAGCTAGTATATATAGTTGAACTAGCTATTTTAGTACGTGGTTGGCAACAATTGGGAAAAGTTTGGTCAGTTCGGCTGCCGAGTTGAACTGTTTGTATAAATTAGAACGACTGCTTAATCTATGAATGAAATCTATGCTTAATTGCTGAATTTTAGGTGCAAAAAATAGATAGTGCTAGTGATTTCTAGTTGCATATTTTGACAAATCACAGTGTTACAAGGATTGACAAATGGCAATGTTACTAGATCAAGAAATGTCAATCTTTCCAGTTTAAAGAATGGCAACATACCCAATATGACAGATGCAAATCTTACCAAATTGTTTGTACATGGTTGCACACGGGTCATCCAAAACAACCGTTTGCATTGAAGGGATGCACAAATCATGCGCTGTGGATTTTCCCTCCACTTAAGGTGGAAGACCATAGCTCTTACTTTGCATACGGGTGTTCTATCTAAAATGTTTGCGATCAAGAGCTATAAAAAACCTGCTCGGCACATTTTCTCTTGGCTTCCTGGGGAAGCTGTCGGTTTGCATACATGTGTTCTAACTAAAACGTTTGCGATCAAGAGCTGCACAAATCCTACTACGCACATTTTACCTTGGCTTCCTGGGGGAATTGTCGGTTTTGCATATGGGTGTTCTAACTAAAAAGTTTGCGATGAGTGTTTTACATTTAAAAACCATATTAAACTGCGGCTTGGGCGCCACTAATGTAGAGGATGCGAGCAAGGCAGGCATCCATGGAAGTCAAAGGGCAAGCTTCCCGGTGAGCCAGCGCGGCATACAGCTCGCACGCTTCCCAGTGAGCCTCTGCATTGGAGTCCAACTTGCATGCCTTCTGTTTAGTCAAGAACTCAAGCACCTGTCCGCACAGCACCTCCTAGCCATTAAAAGAGTGAGGCGTGGCGTCACGTGAATGGTTAACAGAATGCACACAATTTAAATTATACAAAACATTTGAGATGTTATAGTGGCAGCTATTTGTTTCAAAATGCCTTTGTTGGCTGTTATTCGAGTGTGCCTTCTCTCAAAAGGGACACGAAAAATAACATAGCATGTTGGGTGCCATTCCATTAAAGCATGCCAAGTTTCATGAATTTCAGACGAATTCTGGATTTACTAGAATTTAAAAACAAAGTATCTCGACGTTTTGCCGGCAATCAACACTACCCCGGTGTTTGAAATTCATTCCCATTTCTTGCATGGGACCTAAGCATGCACCCAAGGACACAAATTTAATTTTTCAACCAATTTATATGAGCTGGAGATTGTGCATGTAGTTCAAATTTGAATTATGCACATGAAATGCCTAGAAAACCCAGTTAATGTATAAAAATGTCAAAATGAACCCCAAAAAAAAATGCAAAAATTAAACACAATGCTTCTCTTGTTCTATGTTGACACTAGAAAAATTTTGAAAGCGATAAGAGGCAACGGATATCGTTTCATCCCCTAGGCTGGCACGTTCCCTACTGAAACCATCACACTTGTTGTGAGAAGCTCTGTTTTGTGAGAAGCTTATACCCAAACCTTCACCAAATGGGACAAAACTTTTTCCATGGCATATTGATGCCGCACCATGATAGCATGCCAACTTTCATGAATTTCAGACGAGTCTTGGATTTACTAGAATTTAAAAACCATGTATCTCAATGTTTGCGGCCAAGTGACGGTGGCAGGGTGTTTGAAATTCATTCCCATTTCTTGCATGGGACCTAAGCATGCAACCAAGGACACAGATTTGATTTTTCAACCCGTTTATATGCATTGGAGCTTGTGCATGTAGTTCAAATTTGAATTATGCACATAAAATGCCTTGAAATTTCAATTAATGTATAAAAATTTCCAAACGAACCTTGAAGAAATCCAAAACTAAACACAACACTCATGTTGTTCTATGTTGACACTAGAAAAAATTTGAAAGCAATAAGAGGCAACGTATATCGTTTCGTCCCCAAAGCTGGTTCCCTACAGAAACCATCACGCTTGTTGTGGGGAGCTCTGGTTTGTGAGAAGCTTATACCCATACCTGCCCCAAATGGGACAAAATATTCACCATGGCGTGTTGATGCCGCTCCATGATAGCATGCCAAGTTTTATGAATTGCAGACGAGTTTTGGATTTACTAGAATTTAAAAAACAGGTATCTCAATGTTTGCAGCCGAGTGACGGTGGCGGGTTGTTTGAAATTCATTCCCATTTCTAGCATGGGACCTAAGAATGTGCATGTAGTTCAAATTTGAATTATGCACATAAAATGCCTGCAAACCTAGTTAATGTATAAACATGTCCAAACGAACCTCGAAAAATTCCAAAATTAAACACAACACTCTTTTTGTTCTATGTCGACACTAGAAATTTTTTGAAAGCAATAAGAGGCCACGAATATCGTTTCGTCCCCAAAGGTGGCACGTTCCCTACCGAAACAATGACGCTTGTTGTGAGAAGGTCTGGTTTGTGAGAAGCTTATACCCAAACCTGCCCCAAATGGGATAAAATTTTTATCATGGCATGTTGATGCCTCTCCATGATAGCATGCCAAGTTTCACGAATTTCAGACTAGTTTTGGATTTACTAGAATTAAAAACCAGATATCTCAATGTTTGCGACCGAGTGACGATGGCAGGGTGTTTGAAATTCATTCACATTTCTTGCATGGGACCTAAGCATGCAACCAAGGACACATATTTGATTTTCCAACCAGTTTATATGCACTCGAGAATGTGCATGTAGTTCAAATTTGAATTATACACATAAAATGCCTGGAAAACCCAGTTAATGTATAAAAATGTCCAAACGAATCCCAAAAAATTCCAAAATTAAACACAACACTCATATTGTTCTATGTTGACACTAGAAAAGTTTTGAAAGCAATAAGAGGCAACGGATATCGTTTCGTCCCCAAAGGTGGAACGTTCCCTACCGAAACCATCAGCTTGTTGTGAGAAGCTCTGGTTTGTGAGAAGCTTATACCCAAACCTGCCCCAAATGGGACCAGATATTTACCATAGCATGTTGATGCTGCTCCATGATAGCATGCCAAGTTTTATGAATTGCAGATGAGTTTTGGATTAACTAGAATTTAAAAATCAGGTATCTCAATGTTTGCAGCCGAGTGACGGTGGAAGGTGTTTGAAATTCATTCCCATTTCTTGCATGGGACCTGAGCATGGAACCATGGACGCATATCTGTTTTTTCAACCAGTTTATATGAACAGGAGAATGTGTGTAACACCCACGATGCGGCTATATCTCCCACGTGTCGGAGCACGACTTAGAGACATAACCGCATAGTAGGCATGTCGCAAGAGGGGTAATCTTTACGCATCCCATGTACTGAATAAGAAAGGGATAAAGAGTTGGTTTACAATCGCCACTTCACACAATACATAAATATAGCATTACATCATCCAGAATACAATCAAGGTCCGACTACGGAACCAACATAAATAAAGACAACCCCAAATGCATAGATCCCCGATCGCCCCAACTGGGCTCCTCTACTGATCGTCCGGAAAATACATATAGCAACGTCGAACTCCCACTTGAGTTCGGTCACGTACAATGCACTGGCATCATCGGCACCTGCATCTGGTTTTGGAAGTAATCTGTGAGTCACGGGGACTCAGCAATCTCACACTCTCGCGATCAAGACTATTTAAGCTTAATGTAGGAAAAGGGGGGTGGTGAGGTGGAGCTGCAGCGAGCACTAGCATATATGGTGGCTAACTTACGTAGTGAGAGCAAGAAGAGAAGCAAAGCACGGTCGAGAAGCTATAAAGATCAAGAAGTGATCCAGAAAGTACTTATGTCCAAGCATAACACGAGACCGTGTTCTCTTCTCGGACTCCGCCGGAAAGAGACCATCACGGCTACACACGCGGTTGATTCATTTTAATTAAGTTTAGTCTCAGGTTTTCTACAACCGGATATTAACAGATTCCCATCTTCCCATAACCGCGGGCACGGCTTTCGAAAGTTCAAAACCCTGCAGCGGTGTCCCAACTTAGCCCATCACAAGCTCTCACGGTCAATGAAGGATATTCCTTCTTCCAGGACGACCCGATCAGACTCGGAATCCCGGTTACAAGACATTTCGACAATGGTAAAACAAGACCAGCAAAGCCACCCGAATGTGCCGACAAATCCCGATAGGAGATGCACATATCTCGTTCTCAGGGCACACAGGATTGTCCAAGATTACGGTAGGCCAGCCCAGAGTTGCCCCTGGTGGCCACCGACTACTGACAGGTTGGACCAACACTCAGAGGAGCACTGGCCCGGGGGTTTAAAATAAAGATGACCCTTGAGTCCGCGGAAACCAAGGGAAAAAAGGCTTAGGTGGCAAATAGTAAAACCAAGGTTGGGCGTTGCTGGAGGAGTTTCATTCAAGGTGAACTGTCAAGGGGTTCCCATTATAACCCAACTGCGTAAAGAACGCAAAATGAAGGAACATAACATCGGTATGACGGAAACTAGGGCGGCAAGAGTGGAACAAAGCACCAGACATAAGGCCGAGCCTTCCACCCTTTACCAAGTATATAGATGCATTAAAGTAAACAAGATATAGTAATGATATCCCAACAATAACCATGTTCAAACAAGGAACAAACTCCATCTTCACCTACAACTAGCAATGCTATAAGAGGGGCTGAGCAAAGCGGTAACATAGCCAAACAATGGTTTGCTAGGAAAGGTGGGTTAGAGGCTTGACATGGCAATATGGGAGGCATGATATAGCAAGTGGTAGTTTTCGTGGCATAGCAATAGAGCGAGCAACTAGCAAGCAAAGATAGAACTGATTTCGAGGGTATGGTCATCTTGCCTGAAATGAACTCAGAGTTGACGAAAGCTTGATCCTCGTAATCATACTCAACGGGTTCCTCGATCACATACTCGTCTCCTGGCTCTATCAAAAGCAAGAACACAAGCAAAGGAAACAACAATCAACCATGGTGCAATGCGCAAGCAACATGATGCAAAACATGACATGATATGCGGGATGTGCTATGCAATGCATATGCGTGCTCCGGAACGAAAAGATTGAACCAGGCATCAACTTGGCAAACCAAGTGCACCACTGGAAAGATGAGATGATTTCGGTCAAAAACGATATAAAGATCACCGGAATTGGATGCACGGTTTGCAAATGGCAAGCAAAACAAGAATGGCACAATTCTGCGATTAACAACACGATGCCATCTAGAATGCAACAAGAAACTAAGCTACTGCACTCCAAGATAGCAACAAAGCACATGGCAGTGATCTACTCAAGATTCTTGACAAAATATGAACAATGATCTACGGCTAAATCAAAAAATAGCAAGTTCAAACAAGCATGGCAAAAGTGCAAAAGATACCAGCATCACAGACTTGGTGAAAATACTAACATGTCAGGAATTAACATCAGGAAGCAATGTTTAGGGCAAGCAAACACCATGCTACAAGATCAGATCATAGCAAAAAAAGGCATGGCATGAATCTACTCAAAGCATATCACAGAAGTCCCTTACTGACCATAAGCCAAAAGGTCAAAGAAAATATGATGGCACCCATGTAAACATAGCAAGTTTCGTTAACAGATTCAGACTTTGCAGAAAACTGAACATGGCAAAAACAGAATTAAGAAGGCCTCTTTGCGAGCTCTATTCATTCATCACAAGGCATTGCATGGAAATCTAAGCATACTACCAGCAATAAGACATGTACATGAAGCTAACCATGGCAATAAAAAGCTCATAGCATGCATGGATCAACTACAACAACCGTGGCAAAATTGATTAACATGTAAACAATCTGCTAGGAACATTTTATAGCAAAAGTAGAGCAAGATTAAGTCATGCTAGGTTACTCCATAAATGCAAACAGGGGAATGGCTGGATATAGCATAACCATATGCAAAATCATCCTTACTTAACATACTCAAAATAAGCACGGATCCCACTGTAGCAACATGAATACATGGCAAAAAATAACAGCAGGGAAATTCTAAGTCCCTGAAATCAGCAATATCACGAGAGCTAGTTTGCATGCATGTGCTAGTCACCACAATGATCACAAAAATACATGGCATACACCCCTGTAAATGTGGCATGGCATAACCCAAAACACATGTCGAGCTCAACTCCATATGCAGCACACAACAAATGTAGCAAAAAATGACAAATGCTCATACTCTGCTAAGAATCAGCACCTAACATTTTATAGCACTCTTACATCAACGATTTGGGAATCAAGATGGACTCAAACAAGCATGTCACAATGGAACAAAATTAAAAGCACATCCTGATGAACATTTTGATATATGGCACGCACAAAACGTAGCTACGGATTAGGAGTTATGGCATGTTGAACAGGGCTTGAAAATGCAAAATAGAATGACTTAGTGATGAAACGTGGTCAACCTCCGGTTTTCCAGATCTGGATCTAGTGCGGAATCTGATGATGGCCGGAGTGAGCTCGCCGAAGACCAGTGTGGGGAGGCGGCCAGAGAAGGAGGGATCCGAGGGAGGAGAGGCCGGGGACGCCGGATCCGGGCCGGAGGAGCACGGGGGCAGCACCGGTGGTGGTCGGGTGTGGCGAGCAGCGGTGCGGTCCGGCGAGGAGGTGCTGGCGGCGGGGCGACGAGGCGGCGGAGCCGGCGACTGGCGAGGCGGCGGGGAGGACGAAGGCGCGAGGCGGCGGTGTGGTGGAGCCGCGGGCGTACGGCGACGCACGGGCGCGGCCCGGTTCTGGCCCGACGGGGGCCGGATCTGGGCCGGCGGGCCGCGCGGCTGCAGGGCAGGCGCGGTGCCACATGGCGGCGCGCTATTGGGTGCGAGCGGCGGCGGCGCGGGTGTCCGGTGGCGGCGGACGTGTCCAATGGCGGCGGGATCGGTTCTTAGGGTTTCATCCGACGGCGGAGGACATGGGATAGGTTTGGATGGGTTATTGGCCAACTTTGGAGGGGTGTTGGGCTGCAACACACACGGGACCTTTACGGTTCCCCAGTTAACCGTTGGAGTATCAAACGGACTCCAAATGGCACAAAACTTGACAGGCGATCTACCGGTAGTGTACCAAGGCCGCTTGGCAAATCTTGGTCCATTCCGAGAAAGTTTAACTCCCGCTCATGAAAAGAGGCAAAAGGGGACGTGGGAGTGCCGGAATGCAAAACGGGCAACGGGGAAAATGCTCGGATGCATGAGATGAACACTTATGCAAATGCGATGCACATGATGACATGATATGAAAAGCATGACATGGACAAAATGCAAAACGAAGAAAAACCCAACCATGAGGGAATCTCATAACTTAGAGCCGAAAATGGCAAGAGTTGGAGTGCAAATATGGTAAGTTACATCCGGGGCGTTACAACACTCCACCACTATGAAAGGATCTCCTCCCAAGATCTAGGACTGAAAGAACTCCGGATATTCAGAACGAAGGTGGTCCTCGCGTTCCCAGGCGGCTTCTGAGTCGGAATGATGTGACCACTTCACTTTCAGGAATTTGATAAACTTGTTGCGAGTCTTGCACTCGGTTTCTTCAAGAATAGCAACGGGATGCTCATGATAAGACATGTCTTCTTGGAGGTAAATCTCTTCGAAGTTGATGGTGCAGTCTGGAGTCTTGAAGCACTTGCGAAGCTGAGACACGTGAAACATGCCATGCACATTTGCAAAGCTAGACGAAAGCTCAAGTTGACAGGCGAGATCGCCTCTTTTGCCAATGATCTTGAAAGGACGCACGTATCTAGGGGCAAGCTTCCCTTTGATACCGAAGCGACGAGTGCCTTTCATTGGAGAGGCGCAGAGGTAGACATGGTGTCCTATCTCGAAAGCCAAGTCACGATGCTTGCTATCATAGTAACTCTTCTGATGCGATTGCACGGCTTTGAGATTTTCAAGGATGACTTTGCACATTTCTTCAGCCTCTGTGATTAAGTCATTGCCAAGAAGTTGAAGTTCACCAGTCTCTGACCAATTAAGAGGAGTATGGCACTTTCTGCCATAGAGAATCTTGAATGGGGCCTTGCCCGAACTCACTTGGAAGATGTTATTGTAGGAGAAATCGGCATATGGAAGAAAATCTTCCCACTTCATACCGAATGAAATGACACAAGCCCTGACCGTATCTTGAAGAATTTGATTGACTCGCTCGACTTGTCCACTAGATTGAGGATGGAAGGCTGTCCTGAAGCGAATGTTGGTGCCCATGGCCTTCTGAAAGGAATCCCAGAACTTAGAAGTAAAGATGCTTCCATGATCTGAAGATATCAACTGCAGAATGCCATGCAAGGAGACAATCCTGGAGGTATATAGCTCTGCCAACTGAGCTGCTGTGATAGATTCTTTGATAGGAAGAAAATGAGCCACTTTTGTAAGCTTGTCAATGACAACAAAGATAACATCATTGCCACGCTTGGACTTGGGAAATCCAGTCACGAAGTCCATCTCAATATGGTCAAACTTCCATTCTGGAATGGCAAGAGGTTGGAGGAGACCAGCTAGTTGTTGGTGTTCTGCTTTCACTCTTCTGCAGACATCACATTCATTCACGAACTGAGAAATTTCTCGCTTCATTCGAGTCCACCAATACGACTGCTTGAGGTCATGGTACATCTTTGTACTTCCAGGATGAATAGATAGGAGTGAATTGTGAGCCTCGTTCATAATGACTTTACATAGATCACCCTTAGGAACCACAATTCGATCATCGAAGAAAAGAGTATCTTTATCATCAAGGTGATAGCACTTGTACTTGGGTTGCCTCTTGGCAATCCCATTTTTCACCTTCTTCACCATTGCATCAAGAAGTTGTGCCTCACGAATCTGATCTTCCAAAGTAGGAGAGACTTGGTGGCTGGCAAGAAATCCTTGAGGAACAAGTTGGAGATTTAGTTTGCGGAAAGCTTCACAAAGATCCGGTTGGAAGGGCTTGAGAATTAAGCTATTGTAGTAATCCTTCCTACTCAAAGCGTCTGCAATGACATTGGCCTTACCAGGAGTATATTCAATACTCGGGTTGTACTCTTGAATCATCTCGACCCAACGAGTCTTCCTGAGGTTGAGGTTGGGCTGAGTGAAGATGTACTTGAGGCTCTTATGATCAGTGAAGATGTCCACTTTCCTTCCCAACAAGAGATGTCTCCATGTTAAAAGAGCATGGACAACTGCCGCCAACTCGAGGTCATGAGTGGGGTAGTTCTTTTCGTTGGGCTTCAACTGACGAGAGGTATAGGCCACAAATTTCTTCTCTTGCATTAACACAGCACCGAGACCTTGCAGGGAGGCATCACAGAAAACTTCGAATGGTTTGGATTCATCAGGAGGAGTCAGAACTGGAGCTGTGACTAACTTCTCTTTGAGGGTGTTGAAAGTGATGTCACATTCAGGCGTCCAGACATACTTCACATACTTTTGGAGGAGGTTGGAAAGAGGCTTCGTAATCTGAGAGAATGTCACACCCTGATTTTCATGCCACAACACTTAAGCTAACAATCATGATAAAATGTGGTTTGACAAAAACTTTTGAGTGTTTTGGACCTTGCCTTGATTGGATTTTTGTCTGTTGTTTGCAAGTGCTCTAAAAATCAAATAAACCCTCCAACTCCTATACTTCATCTCCTTGTTCCAAACTCTTGAACCAATGATCATGCCATGTGTATAGGACATAAAAATAATTTCTTGCAAAAATAATTTGGCCAAATAGTATTTTCTAAAATTAGTTTTCCAAACCCCTGAATTGAGGTTTGCACTGCAAGTACTTGATTTGGGGTGTGAAAAATCTTTCAAAAGGTATATTTGAAATCCTATTAGATATAGGACTCCCATAAACCACAAAAATATAATTTTAAAAGTTATTTTCATATTTTATTTAAAAGCTTTTTCTTAAGGCCAGAAATGGTCTTTAATATGGAAAAATTATTTTATTGTTTCAAAAATATTTGACAAAAATCATGGAAACTCAATTGACATATATTGTCCATATATAAGAGTTTCAACACATGGTCATGTTCAAAATATTGGTCCAATCCCTCAAAAACCATTTCTTCCCATTTCAAGGATTTGAAATATTTCTACAGGAAATATTCCCCAACAATTCCAAGAAAATTCTAGCATGTCACATATGACATGTTTGATGATCTTGCCAAGTATCATGTCATGGAGAATAGTATAACCCCATGAAATCTCCCCAAAACCATTTCTGTCCATGTTGAAGTTTGAGCAACTTTACATTGCCAAACATGTCCAAATGTTCTCAAACCTTGTGAACATGCTCAAATGGTCTAATTATTCATCTAGACCAAATGGCACAAGTTGGAGAGAATGTTATCTTACTCAAAGTGCCCCAAAACCCTTCCTGTTCAGAACCAAATTTGAACAACTCTACATTGGAAACTTTCTCCTTTTGATCTCAACTTTTGTGGACATGTTCATAACCTCAAGTGATGACACTACACCAAGTGGTGCATCAAGGAGAATAGATTTGCATGACTAAATCTTGGTAAAACCATTTCTGTTGATTTCTAGAGTTTACCAAAGTTACATTGGCTACTTTGCCCAAATGAGCTCAAACTTGGTGGAACATCCTACTTCTATGTGCCATTCCATCCTGTTAATTCTCATGGCAAGTGGAATTAATTTTCTTGCCCAACCAACAACAAACACCTTCTGCCATTTTCCCCAAATCATCATTTTGACCTCTTCCACTAATCTCCTTGAGCTAAACTTTTTACCACATCTCCTCCTAGTCTTCTCCTATATCCGGTAACTCTTCCCTAGCCTCAGCTCAATGATTGAGGGGTGAAACACCCCCATTTACCCTTCTGGACAGCAGCATTCTTCTCCTTTCTCACCTCCCTCCTCATTGCAGTGGCCGTCCATGGCATCCAATGCTCCCTCCCCTTTCTTTACTCCCTCCTAGAGCTACCAGACATTAGTGGCCGCGCCCACAAGGCATATAAAATGCCATGGCATGCCATTTGGGCACTCTGGAGCGTGCTACAGTGCGCTCCCGCACTGTAGCCGCCCCCTGCCAAGCACCTCCGGCCACCTCGGGCCTCCCCAGCGCGCCCGACGATGCTCCTCGGCGTCCTCAACACGACAGCCGGTCGGCCCCCTCCTCCTTCTCCCTCCTCCTTCCCCTGCTCGCACGCGCGCCAGCCGCCCGAGTGCACCAGTGAGCAAGCTCACACGCGCGGTGCCCCTGGCCCCCCTGCTCTCTCTCTTATCTCCCTAGCTCTGGACCGAATCCAGGAACGCCCCAGACACACCGCGACGAGCTCCTGTGACCCGTGGTGACGGCAACGTGCTCACCGGCGCACGAGTCCTCGGTGGACCGTCGCCCGCCTATTTAAGGGCCTCCCTGAGCCCTCCTCTCCTCACCACTAGCCATCTCTCCCTCCTAGAGACCCACGGGACGAAGCCAAACCTCTCCTCGAGCCCTCCATCTCTCCCCATGGCCAGAGCCGAGCCGCCGGCCTCCACCTAAATTCAGCCTAGCCGAGCTCTTCTCCCTCTCCTCTCTCCACCAGCAGGCTCCCCTGAGCAAGGCGGAGCTCCCACGCTCTTTCCCTCGTTCGAGGACGCACCGTAGCGCTGTGCCCAATCTCGTCCGACGCCACCGTCCGCTGGCATCCAAGCCGTCGTCGCCTCGACCATCCCCGGCAGCCGTGGCATACACGAATGGATGCGGCACTCGACGCTGAGCTCATCCATAGCCAGAGCGTCGCCAGAGGTGCTCCGTAGCACCGGCAGTCGTCGTCGGGGCTCTCTGCTCCCTCGGCCAGGCGAGCGCGCGGGAGGAAGACGAAGATGATGACCTGCGGGTGGGCCCCGCTCGTCAGTGGCTCCACCCACTGGGCCACGCTGGCAAGTGGACACGGGTCCAGCTCGGGGTTGCCTCCCGTGCGGGAAGGCGTATTACCCCGGTACGCCTTCGACGTTGCCCCTGTCGCCGCGCGGCCGAGCAGCTGGGCCGGCCCACGGCCATCTCTCACCGGTGCGCAGGATAAGGGTAATGCCTTATATTTCTTTTTATTCTTTTCCAGTGAGTTTCTAAAATCCATAGTTCATTCATTTCATGCCCAAATTCGATGATTCAAATTTCTACTAGTTCATAAATTCATTCTCTATCACAGGGTGTAATTTGCACATTTTTCCAGAAACATTTCCTTCACAAATGTTTATGAAATCTTACTTTTCCATTTCTGTCATAAACTTTAGAAAATCACAGAGAGCCCATTTTTGATCCAAATTCCATGATTCAAAATCCTAGATGTCTATAAGTTCAAAACTTAGTTCTTGAACATTTTTACTAATACTTTATGTATCACCTCAAATAATGGTCTATTTCTTCATATATAGCCAACTTTGTAAATTCATAAGAAAATCATTTGAACTCCAAATCCAGTGAAACCAACTCCTAGATGCTTCTAAAATCATGGTTTGTTAAATGGGTGCCTTTGCTCATTTTTCAAAAATATGTTTATCTACACTTCTTGCAAATCCATAAACCCCTTGATTCCATCATATCAGAATGTTTAGAAATATCCATTGATCCAATTCCAATGAAATCACTTTGGTCATTCCTCACATGACCAGAGGTATCCTAGAAAAGTCAAATCAATATTTTTGGAGCACTTTTATTTCTGCCTTGTTGTGTTGCTTATTATGGTTGCTTTCAACGATAGTTGACGAATTAGAAGAAATGCTTGGAGTTGGACCAGAGCTATTTGAAGACCTTGAAGACTTTGTTAAAACAGGCAAGCAGCCCTTTGACCATGTCTATGAAACCCTTTTTATGCATGTCATATAGCACTTTATTAGTGTTGCATCGGAATCATGATGAGATGGTAACCACTTTAATGGGTTGCATCTATTACTTCCTCGTTGATACTTGCACTGTGCATGACCCTACCTCCTTATGAGGGTTATGTCGGTGGGAGTAGATAGGATGCTAAAGTAGTTGCTACGCAAAAAGGGACGGGGATATGCATGGTGATGGAGACAAAGTATTTTCAAAAGACTTTTCGAAAACCCTGTCGGGTGCCACTTATGCCCGAGGGAGATAATGAGATGGGCAACCACTTGACGACGAAGTGGTGTACCGAGGCAAGTGTGTGTGTGTGTGTGTTGCTTTCAAAAACAGATTGGTTTAAGTTGCGACCGTTATTCCAACCTTACATGCGCAACCACTCTATGTATGGGAAAGGGCATTATTGATTACCTAGGCCGATACTAGCTTGGGGCCCGCATTACTAGTGACGGGGGAGAGTTGGTGCTCTCTCTCGGGACGGGGTCGTGCCAGGTAGGGCGGCCATGACTATCTTCACAGGGCACCGGACACACCGTTGGTACCCCGTGCTTGGGGTATGTGATGAAAATGGGAGCGAGGCTCCACAATTTTAAGATGTGAAATGTTGGGCACGGGGGTTACTGCCAATCGAGTGGACTCTATGTTAGTGTCGTCTAGGGAAAGATAGTGATCGGGTGCATACCCCGAGTACTTGAGGTACCGCGGGTCATGGATGACACGGAAGTTCCCCGGATCTTGTGGGTAAAGTGTGCAACCTCTGCAGAGTGTAAAACTATTCGAATAGCCATGTCCACGGTCAAGGACAGTTGGGTAACCGCTCTTGGGCTACGTCCACATGTTTACAAACTAGTGTGTGTGTTTGGATAAGTGGGAAGAACTACTTGGGTCAAGTCAAAGGACTTGACATGATTGAGTTGGGTTGATGCCCACTCTATTTATGTTGATATCTGTAACCGATCCTCATGGTCAATTGAATTCTCCTGATGCATGTCTTACAAGTTGTTGAACATGTCATTGCACTCAAAAACTAGCTTTCCGCAATTTCTTTACCTATATCATGCATTGTTGTATCTTGAACCAAAACATGGGTTGCTTGCGAGTACATTCAAAGTACTCATTGGCTTGCCACTGGTTATTTTATTGGCCAGGCATGAAAGAACATGATATGAAGAAGAATACTTCGGTGACGAGCATGCGAGCTAGGATGCTTCCCAGTCAGAATGCCTGTAGGGTTAAGGCAGATGGCATGGGTCCAAGTTATAGACAAAGATTTCCGCTGCAATGTTATAATCAAGACTTGACCATAATGGTCCTACTTGTGTAATACGGTATGTATGGATGTAAGACTCTTGTTATTCAGCTTCTGTGTGTTCAGTGAGCATTGATCTCTGGGATCACTGTACACGTGCATTCGGTGATCACGACTTATGAGTCGGGGTTCCCACAGAGAAATTCTCAACGAATCTTCGACAATAGCTTGCAAGCCCAAGTAAACTGCCGAGCTGCTTCACATTCTGAGGCGGTTCCCAATTTACAATTGAAGAAACCTTCTCAGGATTAACAGCTATGCCCTTGGCGGAGATGATATGGCCAAGGTAGAGAACCTCATCGACCCAAAACTCACACTTTGAAAACTTCGCATAGGACCGATGTTCTCTGAGTTTGTCGAGTACCAATCTCAAATGCTTGGCATGATCCTCCTTGTTCTTGGAAAAGAACAATATATCATCGAGATATACCAAGACGAAATCATTTGTGTAAGGGTTGAAGATGAAGTTCATCATGCGAGAGAGCGTTGGAGGAGCATTGACAAGGCCGAAAGACATGACAGTGTATTCATAAGAACCATAGCTTGTTCTGAATGCTGTCTTGGGGATATCTTGTTCACGAATGCGAATCTGATGATAGCCCATACGGAGGTCAAGCTTGGAGAAAACTTGGGCACCTTTGAGTTGCTCGAAAAGCTCATTGATGTTTGGGAGTGGATACTTGTTCTTTATTGTCTTCTTTTTCAATGGATGGTAGTCTACGCAGAGTCGTTCCATTCAATCCTTCTTCTTGACAAAAAAAACACCACAACCCCATGGAGAAGAACTCGGTCGGATCAGACCCATATACTCTTGTTCATCGAGTTGTTTCTTCAGATCCTTCAAATCTTCTAGTACAAGCTTGTAAGGACGTTTGCAAATAGGTTCCATGCCAGGCTCAAGATCGATGACGAATTCAACTGGCCGGTGAGGAGGAATCCCTGGAAGCTCTTATGGAAAGATGTCTTGATATTCACAAATGAATGGAAGCTGAGAGATGGCATCATCCCGAGCCACAAAGATGATCACATCTTCAGAAGAGTGTGTCAATTGAAGCTGCCTGGAAGCACAATCAAGCTGAGCCTTGTGCTTAGGAAGCCAGTCCATGCCGAGAATTAGATCAATATCCGAGTCGCCAAGAACAATTGGAGAAGACAGAAACTTATAGTCTCCCATCTTGATTGAAACATTCGCGATCATCGTGGTAGCCCTCATAGACTTACCCGGAGAAACCTCTCCCATGGGTTTACCCAACATTTCCGAAACGAAGTCATGATTTGAAACAAATGATCTTGACATGAAACAATGCGATGCACCAGTATCAAAAAGGACTTTTGAAGGAGTAGAGTTAACTGGAAAGTTACCCATGATCACTTCTGATGAGTCCTTTGCCTGAGCTGCGTTCAACATGTTGACCTTTGCAAACTTGGAATTATGCTTGACCATTGCATTGTTTGCAGATCTCACAGGAGGAGGAGGCGGAAGGCGCCGTTGGTTGAAGCATTTGTTTGCATAGTGCCCTTTCTGCTGACACTTGTTCCAAGTAACCTCTGAGAGCGGACGGTGATACGGAGCACTTGACCTTGGAGCATGAGACGACGCTTTTTTTCGATAGCCTGGGTTGGGTGGTTGGTAAGATCCATTGCCAGCTCTACACTTCTACTGATAAGGCTGACGGAATGGAGGAGGATGAGGCAACCAGAACCTCTGTTGCTTAGCTTCCACTTGAGTTGAAGAAGAAGAAGGAGCTGCATCCCTTACTCTCTTCTTAGATGCATCGCACTTGAGCTGAGCCGCTTCTTGCTTTAGTGCCATGTTGTACAACTCATCATACTTGGTTGGCTCAAAAAGCAGAGAGCTACTTGCAGATATTCTTTGAGGCCACCTCTGAATTGATAAATCATGCTCTTCTCATCAGGGACGTCTTGTTTAGCAAAGCGAGCGAGCCTCTGAAACAGGATGTTGTATTGGTAAACAGACAAGCTGCCTTGCTTGAGATTGCGGAACTCCTCGCGCTTACCCTCGGCAACACTTTGAGGAATGTGGTGAGCTTTGAAGTCTCGGCGAAAATCATCCTAGGTAATCACACGACCTCCTCTGAAATCTTTGTATTGTTGATACCACTCAGCAGCTTGGTCTTTGAGTTGGAACGAAGCAAACTTGACAAAGTCCTCAGGCCTGACATTACTAAACTCAAAATGTTTGCAAATATCCACGAGCCAGTCGTCAGCATCTGTGGCCTCGACACAGTTACTGAAGGACTTCGGCTGGTTTGCGAGGAACTTATTGAGGGTAGCAAACTGATCTTGATTGTTTCCTTGGCCTTGATTTCCTTGGATGTGCTCTTGCAAGAGTTGCAAAAGCATATGCGTGTTGGCGTTGGTGGCGGCCATGATAGCTTGCCATGACTCTGGAGGTGGAGGTGGTGGCGAAGGTTCCGGATTCTGACGCGTTGGAGGAGCCATACTGAAGAGGTTGACATCCGTTAGCATCTTGAAAGACATATATAAGCTGAATCAATGGATCGAAACTGCAACATATAGCCTTAACATTTAAACAAGAATGAACGAATGAATTCCAAGGTAAATCATCACACTTCCATAAATTGAGAAGCCACTTAGATAAAGGTAGAAGAATAAAGCAAGAAGGTATGGATATGAACAAATAATTGGTAAGGATTACCCAATCACAAACCAAGTATCTGCGGGAAGAAGTACTAGAGCTACTTGAATTCCCACCTATAAAACTCCCGAAACTTTCTGGTTATGCAATCAGGTGTTGGGGATACAGGGGAAGCATAATATCTCACCCAAAACTAGCAAATCCTACATCCAGCTGTATCCATTCTTTAACACATAACCAAGAAACCTTCGGAAATCATTTACCTCAACCTTCAAAAAGCATCCGTTATACGAGTTATGGCAATACTCCCGAACTCCCACCCCAGTACTGGGTGGCATCGAGGTTATCTCACCAACAACTGAGTAAAGGAGATTTTCGATGTCGGCGAACTCAGGTATTCCAGAACTGCAACAATAAAATTGTGACGATAACACCTCGGAGCTCAACTCCCTGGGACACTGCCACAACCCCTAAATGTCAGGAGGCACCAAGAACAATGTTCTCGTCACAAAACCATCGAAACGATTCCAAGATACCCGCGTGATCCTAAATTTTTTTTAGTGAAATTTGAGAAGAGAAGAGTCAAAACTCTATGTCACGAGGCCTCACGAGAGCGACGAAGGGAATGATGAGTAAAAAGAATCCTACTCTCTGATATATATACTCCTATAAGATTCAAAACATTTTTCTAGACTCAACAACGTCAGCGATTCGATCAAGCAGGGGGCTCCTAAGTCGGGGAAGGCTCTGATACCAACTTGTAACACCCACGATGCAGCTATATCTCCCACGTGTTGGAGCACGACTTAGAGACATAACCGCATAGTAGGCATGTCGCAAGAGGGGTAATCTTTACACATCCCATGTACTGAATAAGAAAGGGATAAAGAGTTGGCTTACAATCGCCACTTCACACAATACATAAATATAGCATTACATCATCCAGAATAGAATCAAGGTCCGACTATGGAACCAACATAAATAAAGACAACCCCAAATGCATAGATCCCTAATCGACCCAACGGGGCTCCTCTACTGATCGTCCGTAAAAGACACATAGTAACGTCCTGAATCCTCATCGAACTCCCACTTGAGTTCGGTCACGCACACTTCACTGGCATCATCGGCACCTGCATCTGGTTTTGGAAGTAATATGTGAGTCACTGGGACTCAGCAATCTCACACCCTCGCGATCAAGACTATTTAAGCTTAAGGTAGGAAAAGGGGGGTAGTGAGGTGTAACATCCCAGATGTAACTTTCCCAATTTGTACTCCAATTGTTGCCGTTTCCGGCGTTAAGTTATATTTATTTTCTCGGGTTCGGGTCTTTGTCTCCGTGTGTTGTTATCGTTGTCATGCATCTCTTATCATGTCATCATGTGCATTGCATTTGCATACGTGTTCGTCTCATGCATTCGAGCATTTTCCCCGTTCTCTGTTTTGCATTCCGGCGCTTCGTTCTCCTCCGGTGGTCATTTCTAGCTTTCTTTCGTGTGTGAGGATTAAACATTTCCGGATTGGACCGAGACTTGCCAAGAAGCCTTGGTTTACTACCGGTAGACCGCCTGTCAAGTTTCGTATCATTTGGACTTCGTTTGATACTCCAACGGTCAACCGAGGGACCGAAAAGGCCTTGTGTGTGTTGCAGCCCAACACCCCTCCAATTTGGCCCAAAACCCACCTAACTCTGCTCCATCATCTAGAGCGTTCGATCACGATCGTGTAGCCGAAAACCGCACCCCATTTGGACTCTCCTAGCTCCCTCTACCTATAAAATAGCATCTCCCCCGAAATTTCCGGATCAAATCGACCCTAGACCTAGATCCCCCTCCTCTCCGCGCGGCCGGACGTGTCCGCCCGCCGCCGGACGGAAAATCCCGCCGCCACCGCCGCCACGTGGCAGCCTCTCATTCGCCCGCGCCCGGTCCCCAGATCCCCGCGCCGCCCGGGCCCGGGAAGCCCGCAGCCGGCCCCCGAGGCCCATCCATCCGCCGCCCGCACCTCCCTGCTCCCCGCCGAGCTCCGCTGCCTTCGCCGCGCCGCCTCCCGGCCGGACCGCGCAGCATCGCCGCGCCATCGCCGCTGCATCACCGCGCCATCCCCGCCGCCTCGCCCGCCCGGCCGCGCCGCCTCGCCCACCGCCGCGCCCCTCGCCGCCCCTCGGGCCCCGCGCTCCGGCCGCCACTCCGGCGAGCCCCGGGCCGGCCTCCTCCTTCCTCGGGCGAGCTCCGGCGTACAGGAACTCCGGCGAGCCTGGATCCAACCTCGGTTCGCGTGTCGGGTCTAACCCTATATCCGGAGGTGTTTTTATTCTTCTAAGTCCCGAAATTTTTAGTTCAAGTGCTCATGTTCATAGCTGCGCAACTTTGCATCCGTAGCTCCAATTCATGCATATAGCATATCAAAATGTTCATCTCAGAGAGTACATCATTTAATTCCATTGCATCATTTGCATTTGAGTTCATCTTGACGCCTGAAATGCTGTTAGAAGAGGGCAACTTGAGATAATTGTCAGATCTGCTACTCCATTTACGATTTTGTCATTTTTGCCATGATTAATGTGTGCATGCTATGACCCTATGCTCTACATGTGTTTTGTTAAGGGTTTTGTCATCTTTCCAGAGGTGCAATCCATGTATTTTTAGGATGTGTGTGGTGATTAGTACAAGCTTGCAAAGTGGTGCACTTGCTAATTCTGTTTTCAGGGACTTAGCAATTTCACTAAGTCCTTGAGTTGTTTATCTCATGATGCCATATGTTCTTGTTGTTTCCTAGTGATCCGTGCCTCTTTTGAGGATGATCGGTAAGGATGTTTTGTGAATCTTGTAGTGCTCTATCCATCCATGTCTTTGTTTGCAATTATGGAGCACCCTAGCTTGAGTCAATCGAGCTCTACTTTTGCTACTTTGTGAATCTGGGTAGATTGTCAACTTGTTTGCAATTTTGCCGGTGATGTTGTAGTTGATCCATGCATGCTATGCTATTGTTCTTGCCATGTCTAGCTTTCATTTTGTGCCTTCTTTATGGGTGTATGCTTGTCTTGCCATGACTTACTTTGTAGTGAGTGCATCGAGCTCGTAAACATGCCTACTTGAGCTATATTTCAGCTTGCTCCAGTTTTCACTATGAAAACTGATTATGTTTTTGCTATGTTCACATGCTTGCAATTGTATTTTCTGATCCCTTTTAGCTCAAGGTCACTAAGGGACTTTTGTTAAGCTATTTGAGTAGCTCCATTCCATGCTTTAATTTGCCATGTTCAGGTCCTGTAGCATGTAGTTTTGTTGCTCCGAAGAGTGCTACCTGATCTGAAATTCCATACAAGTGTTAATTTCATGAAGTCTGAGATCTGTTTTCCATATGCATTTTTGCCATGCTTGTTTGAACCTGTTAATGGATGAATTGGCCGTAGCTCAGTGCTAGACTTTTGTTAAGCATCTTGAATGCATCCCTGCCATGTATTTTGTTGTCATGTTTGGTTGCTGTAGCATGTTCATCTCATTGCATTTAGTTGGCTACTTGCTGTAAATCGCAAACCGGTGCCATATTTGAATCGCTTGCCATTTCCAAACCGTAACTCCGATTCCGGCGTTCTTTATATCTTTTCAAGCGATTTCATCTCATCTTTCCAGTGGCACACTTGGATTTCCAAGTTGAGTCCAGGTTCATGCATTTCCTGTCATATCTTGCATTTTGCATCCTGCATCGCATCCCGCATAGCATATCATCTTTGCATTGTGTTGTTTGAGTTTGCACATGGTTGATTGTGCCCTTGTTGCTTGTTTGTATTGTTTGGGTAGAGACGGGAGACGAGTTCACTAACGAGGAGCCCGTTGAGTTTGCTTTCGAGGATCCAGTCAACTCTGACAACTCTGCATGCAAGATGATCATACCCTCGAAATCACTACTATCTTTGCTATGCTAGTTTGCTCGCTCTTTTGCTATGCCATTGCTACGATGCCTACCATTTGCTTTCAAGCCTCCCAAATTGCCATGTCTAACCTCTAACCCACCATGTCCTAGAAAACCATTGATTGTCTATGTTACCGCTTTGCTCAGCCCCTCTTATAGCGTTGCTAGTTGCAGGTGAAGATTGAAGGCCGTTCCTTATTGGAACATGTATTTACTTGTTGGGATATCATTATATTATCTAGTTATCTTAATGCATCTATATACTTGGTAAAGGGTGGAAGGCTCAGCCTCTCGCCTAGTGTTTTGTTCCACTCTTGCCGCCCTAGTTTCCGTCATATCGGTGTTATGTTCCCGGATTTTGCGTTCCTTACGCGGTTGGGTTATAATGGGAACCCCTTGATAGTTCGCCTTGATTAAAGCTTTTCCAGCAATGCCCAACATTTGTTTTACCATTCGCCACCTAGCCTCTTTTTCCCTTGGGTTACCGGAGCCCAAGGGTCATCTTATTTTAACCCCCCCCCGGGCCAGTGCTCCCTCTGAGTGTTGGTCCAAACTAAGCTGCCTGCGGGGCCACCTCGGGGAAATTTGAGGGTTGGTTTTACTCGTAGCTAGTCTCATCTGAGTGTGCCCTGAGAAAGAGATATGTGCAGCTCCTATCGGGATTTGTCGGCACATTCTGGCGGTGCTGCTGGTCTTGTTTTAACCTGTCGAAGTGTCTTGAGTAACCGAGATACCGTGTCTGATCGGAACGTCTCGGGAGGACGTCTATTCCTTCGTTGACCATGAGAGCTTGTCATGGGCTAAGTTGGGACTCCCCTGCAGGGACTGAACTTTCAAAAGCCGTGCCCGCGGTTATGGGCAGATGGGATTTTGTTAATGTCCAGTTGTGGATAACTTGAACCTTAATTAATTAAAATGAATCAACTGAGTGTGTTACCGTGATGTCCTCTTCTCGGCGGAGTCCGGGAAGTAGACACGGTGTTGGAGTAACGTTTGCGCAGGTTGCTCCCTAGTTTCTCGCTCGCGCTTTGCCTCCTCTTCTCGCTCTCTTTTGCGAATAAGTTAGCCACCATACTTGCTAGTCGCTTGCTGCAGCTCCACTCATAATTTACCTTGCCTTACCTATAAGCTTAAATAGTCTTGATCGCGAGGGTGCGAGATTGCTGAGTCCCTGTGGTTCACAGATTACTATTACACCAGATGCAGGGCCTGATGATTCCGCTCCAGGAGACGCGTATGAGCTCAAGTGGGAGTTCGACGAAGACTCTCAACGTTACTATGTTTCCTTTCCCGATGATCAGTAGTGGTGCCCAGTTGGGGGTGAACGGGACCATGTCGCATGTTCGGTTCTCTTTTATTTTGGCGTCGTAGTCGGGCCATGAGTGTTTGGATGATGTAATGTTATTTATGTACTTCATTGACGTGGCGAGTGTAAGCCAACTATGTTATCTCCCCTTTTATTATCATATTCCATGGGATGTTGTAAAGATTGCCTAACTTGCGACATATGCCTTCAATGCGATTATGCCTCTAAGTCGTGCCTCGACACGTGGGAGATATAGTCGCATCGAGGGTGTTACATGAGGTGGCGCTGCAGCGAGCACTAGCATATATGGTGGCTAACTTACGCAGTGAGAGCGAGAAGAGAAGCAAAGCACGGTCGAGAAGCTATAAAGATCAAGAAGTGATCCTGAAACTACTTACGTCCAAGCATAACACGAGACTGTGTTCTCTTCCCGGACTCCGCCGAAAAGAGACCATCACGGCTACACACGCGGTTGATTCATTTTAATTAAGTTTAGTCTCAGGTTTTCTACAACCGGATATTAACAAATTCCCATCTTCCCATAACCGCGGGCACGGCTTTCGAAAGTTCAAAACCCTGCAGGGGTGTCCCAACTTAGCCCATCACAAGCTCTCAAGGTCAACGAAGGATATTCCTTCTCCCAGGACGACCCGACCAGACTCGGAATCCCGGTTACAAGACATTTCGACAATGGTAAAACAAGACCAGCAAAGCCACCCGAATGTGCCGACAACTCCCGATAGGAGATGGACATATCTCGTTCTCAGGGCACACCAGATTGTCCAAGATTCCGGTAGGCCAGCCCAGAGTTGCCCCTGGTGGCCACCGGCTACTGACAGGTTGGACCAACACTCAGAGGAGTACTTGCTCGGGGGTTTAAAAGAAAGATGACCCTTGAGTCCGCGGAACCCAAGGGAAAAAGTCTTAGGTGGCAAATAGTAAAACCAAGTTGGCCTTGCTGGAGGAGTTTTATTCAAGGTGAACTGTCAAGGGGTTCCCATTATAACCCAACCACGTAAGGAAGGCAAAATCAAGGAACATAACATCAAGGAACATAACATCGGTATGACGGAAACTAGGGCGGCAAGAGTGGAACAAAACACTAGGCATAAGGCCGAGCCTTCCACCCTTTACCAAGTATATAGATGCATTAAAGTAAACAAGATATAGTAATGATATCCCAACAATAACCATGTTCCAACAAGGAACAGACTCCATCTTCATCTACAACTAGCAACGCTATAAGAGGGGCTGAGCAAAGCGGTAACATAGCCAAACAACGGTTTGCTAGGAAAGGTGGGTTAGAGGCTTGACATGGAAATATGGGAGGCATGATATAGCAAGTGGTAGGTATCACCACATAGCAATAGAGCGAGCAACTAGCAAGCAAAGATAGAACTGATTTCGAGGGTATGGTCATCTTGCCTGAAATGAACTCAGAGTTGACGAAAGCTTGATCCTCATAAGCGTACTCAACTGGTTCCTCGATTATGTACTCGTCTCCCAGCTCTACCCAAATCAAGAACACAAGCAAAAGAAACAACAATCAACAACGGTGCAATGCGCAAGCAACATGATGCAAAACATATCATGATATGCGGGATGTGATATGCAATGCATATGCGTGCTCCTGAAGGAAAATATTGAACCAAGCATCAACTTCACAAACCGTGTGCACCGCTGGAAAGATGAGATGATTTCGGCCGAAAACGATATAAAGATCACCAGAATCGGATGCACGGTTTGCAAATGGCAAGCAAAACAAGAATGGCACAATTCTGCGATTAACAGCACGATGCCATATAGAATGCAACAAGAAACTAAGCTACTGCACTCCAACATAGCAACAAAGCACATGGCAATGATCTACTCAAGATTCTTGACAAAAGATGAACACTGAGCTACGGGTAAATCACTAAATAGCAGGTTCAAATAAGCATGGCAAAAGTGCAAAAGATATCAGCATCATAGACTTAGTGAAAATACTAACATGTCAGGAATTAACATCAGGAAGCAATGTTTAGGGCAAGAAACTACCATGCTACATGATGAGATCATAGCAAACAAAGCCATGTCATGAATCTACCCAAAGCATATCACAAAAGTCCCCTAACGACCATAAGCCAAAAGGGCACAGAAAAGATGATGGCACCCATGTAAACATAGCAAGTTGCGTTAACAGATTCAGACTTAGCAGAAAACTAAACATGGCAAAAACAGAATTAAGAAGGCCTCTTTGCGAGCTCGGTTCACTCATCACAAGGCATTGCATGGCAAGCTATGCATACTACTAGCAAGAATACAAGTACATGAAGCTAACCATGGCAAGAACAAGCTCATAGCATGCATGGATCAACTACAACAACCATGAAAAAATTGATTAACATGTAAACAATCTACGAGGAACATTTTATAGCAAAAGTAGAGCAAGATTAAGTCATGCTAGCGTAATCTGAACTGAACATACTCAAAAGAAGCAAACAGGGGCATGGATGGATAGATCATAACCATATGTCAAAATCATCCTTACTGAACATACTCAAAAGAAGCAAGGATCTTACTATAGCAACATGAATACATGGCATAAAAATAACAGCACGGAAATGACTTAGTGAAATTCTAAGTCCCTGAAATCAGCAATATCACGAGAGCTACTTTGCATGCATGTGCTAGTCACCACAATGATCACAAAAATACATGGCATACACCCCTGTAAAGATGGCATGGCATAGCCCAAACCACATGTAGAGCTCAAGTCCATATGCAGCACAACAAATGTAGCAAAAATGACAAATGCTCATACTCTGCTAAGAGTCAGCACCTAACATTTTATAGAACTCTTGCATCAACGATTTCAGCATCAATATGGACACAAACAAGCATGTCACAATGGAACAAAATGAAAAGCACATCCTGATGAACATTTTGATATATATGCACAAAATGGAGCTACGTATGAGGAGTTATGGCATGTTGAACAGAGCATGAAAATGCAAAATAAAATGACTTGGTGATGAAACGAGGTCAACCTCCGGTTTTCCAGATCTGGATCTAGCACAGAATCCGATGATGGACGGAGCGAGCTCGCCGAAGAACAGTGCGGGAAGGCGGCCGGAGAAGGAGGGATCCGAGGGAGGAGAGGCCGGGGACGAAGGATCCGGGACGGAGGAGGACGGGGCAGCACCGGCGGTGGTCGGGCGCGGCGAGCAGTGGTGCGGTCCGGCAAGGAGGCGCTGGCGGCGGGGCGACGAGGCAGCGGGGCCAGCGACCGGCGAGGCGGCGGGGAGGACGAAGGCGCGAGGCGACGGTGTGGGGGAGCCGCGGGCGGACGGCGGCGCATGGGCGCGGCCCGGTTCGGGCCCGGCGGGCCGCGCGGCGGCGGGGCAGGCGCGCTATTGGGGGCGGGCGGCGGCGGCGTGGGTGTCCGGTGGCGGTGGACTGTCCAGTGGCGGCGGGATCGATTCTTAGGGTTTCATCCGCGAATTGTGAGGAGGGGGGCACATATTTATACATAGGAGCTGGGAGTGTCCAAATGGAGAGCGGTTTTCGACCACGCGATCGTGATCAGACGGCGGAGGACATGGGATAGGTTTGGATGGGTTATTGGGCCACTTTAGAGGGGTGTTGGGCTGCAACACACAGAAGACCTTTACGGTCCCCAGTTAACCATTGGAGTATCAAATGGACTCCAAATGGCATGAAACTTGACAGGCGGTCTACCGGTGGTGTAGCAAGGCCGCTTGGAAAATCTCGGTCCATTCCGAGAAATTTTAACACCCGCTCAAGAAAAGAGGCAAAAGGGGACGCCGGAGGACGTGGGAGTGTCGGAATGCAAAATGGACAACGAGGAAAATGCTCGGATGCATGAGACAAAGACTTATGCAAATGCGATGCACATGATGACATGATATGAAAAGCATGACCTGGACAAAATGCAAAACAAAGACAAAACCAAACCATGAGGGAATCTCATAACTTAGAGCCGAAAATGGCAAGAGTTGGAGTGCAAATATGGTAAGTTACATCCGGGGCGTTACATTGTGTATGTAGTTCAAATTTGAATTACGCACATAAAACTGCCAGGAAAACCCAGTTAATGTATAAACATGTCCAAACAAACCTCGAAAAATTCCAAAATTAAACACAGCACTCCTATTGTTCTATGTTGACACTAGAAAAAATTTGAAAGCAATAAGAGGCAATGGATATCCTCTCATCCCCAAAGGTGGCACGTTCCCTACCGAAACCATCATGCTTGTTGTGAGAAGCTCTGGTTTGTGAGAAGCTTATACCCAAACCTGCCCCAAATGGGATAATTTTTTTTATCATGGCATGTTGATGCTGCTCCATGATAGTATGCCAAGTGCCATGAATTTCAGACGAGTTTTGGATTTACTAGAATTTAAAAACCAGGTGTCTCAATGTTTGCGGCCAAATAACCGTGGTAGGTTGTTTGAAATTCATTCCCTTTTCTTGCATGGGACCTAAGCATGCAACCAAGGACACATATTTGATTTTTGAACCAGTTTATATGCACTGGAGAATGTGCATGTAGTTCAAATTTGAATTATGCACATGAAATGCCTAGAAAACCCAGTTAATGTATAGAAATGTCCAAACAAACCCCAAAAAATTCCAAAATTTAAAACAACACTCCTGTTGTTCTATGTTGACACTAGAAATTTTTTGAAAGCAATAAGAGGCAACGGATATCATTTCGTATCCAAAGGTGGCACGTTCCCTATTGAAACCATCATGCTTGTTGTGAGAAGCTCTGGTTGGTGAGAAGCTTATACCCAAACCTGCCCCAAATTGGACAAATTTTTTACCACGGCATGTTGATACCGCTCCATGATAGCATGCCAAGTTTCATGAATTTTATACGAGTTTTGGATTTACTAGAATTTAAAACTAGGTATCTCAATGTTTGCGGCCGAGTGACGGCGGCAGGGTGTTTGAAATTCATTCCCATTTCTAGCATGAGACCTAAGCATGCAACCAAGGACATAGATTTGATTTTTCAACCCATTTATATGCATTGGAGCTTGTGCATGTAGTTCAAATTTGAATTATGCACATAAAATGCCTTGAAATTTCAATTAATGTATAAAAATGTCCAAACGAACCTCAAAAAAATCCAAAATTAAACACAACACTCATGTTGTTCTATGTTGACACTAGAAAAAATTTGAAAGCAATAAGAGGCAATGTATATCGTTTCGTCCCCAAAGCTGGTTCCCTACAGAAACCATCACGCTTGTGGTGGGGAGCTCTGGTTTGTGAGAAGCTTATACCCAAACCTGCCCCAAATGGGACAAAATATTTACCACGGCGTGTTGATGCCGCTCCATGATAGCATGCCAAGTTTTATGAATTGCAGACGAGTTTTGGATTTACTAGAATTTAAAAATCAGGTATCTGAATGTTTGTGGCCGAGTGGCGCTGGCAGGGTGTTTGAAATTAATTCCCACTTCTTGCACGGGACCTAAGAATATAACCAAGGACACATATTTGATTTTGCAACCAGTTTACATGCACTTGAGCTTGTGCATGTAGTTCAAATTTGAATTATGCGCATAAAATGCATGGAAATTTCATCTAATGTATCAAAATGTCCAAACAAACCCCGAAAAATTCCAAAATTAAGCACAACACTCCTGTTGTTCTGTGTTGACACTAGAAATTTTTTTGAAAGCAATAAGAGGCAACAGATATCATTTCGTCCCCAAAGGTGGCACGTTCCCTACCGAAACCATCACACTTGTTGTGAGTAGCTCTGGTCTGTGAGAAGCTTATACCCAAACCTTCCCCAAATGGGACAACAATTTTACCACGGCATGTTGATGCTGCTCCATGATAGCATGCCAAGTTTCATGAATTTTAGAGGAGTTTTTGATTTACTAGAATTTAAAAACCAGGTATCTCAATGTTTGTGGCCGAGTGACGGTGGCACGGTGTTTGAAATTTATTCCCATTTCTTGCATGGGACCTTGCATGCAACCAAGGACACATATTAGATTTTTCAACCAGTTTAAATGCACTAGAGAATGTGCATGTAGTTCAAATTTGAATTATGCACATAAAATGCCTGGAAAAACCTGTTAATGCCTCCGAATGAACCCCCAAAAATTCCAAAATTAAACACAACACTCCTGTTGTTCCATGTTTACACAAGAAATATTTTGGAAGCAATAAGGGCCAACGAATATCGTTTCGTCCCCAAAGGTGGCACGTTCCAATCGAAACCGTCACGCTTGTTGTGAGAAGGTCTGGTTTGTGTGAAGCTTATACCCAAACCTGCCCTAAATGGGAAAAAATTACCACGGCATATTGACGCCGCTCCATGATCGCAAGCCAAGTTTCATGAAATTCAGACTAGTTTTGGATTCCAGAATTTAAAAATCAGGTATCTTAATGTTTGTGGTCGAGGGACGATGGCAGGGTGTTTGAAATTCATTCCCATTTCTTGCATGGGACCTAAGCATGCAACCAAGGACACATATTTGATTTATCAACCAGTTTATATGCGCTGGAGAATGTGCATGTAGTTCAAATTTGAATTATGCACATAAAATGCCTAGAAAACCAAGTTAATTTATAAAAATGTCCAAATGAACCCTGAAAAATTCCAAAATTAAACACAACACTTCTGTTGTTCTATGTTGACACTAGAAAATTTTGAAAGCAATAAAAGGCAACGGATATCGTTTTGTCCCCAAAGGTGGCACGTTCCCTAGCGAAACCATCACACTTGTTGTGAGAAGCTCCGGTTTGTGAGAAACTTATACCCAAACCTGCTCCAAATGGGAAAATTTTACCACGGCATGTTGACGCCACTCCATGATAGCATGCCAAGTTTCATGAATTTCAGATGAGATTTGGATTTACTAGAATTAAAAAGCCAGTTATCTCAATGTTTGCGCCTGAGTGACGGTGGCAGGTTGTTTGAAATTCATTCCCATTTCTTGCATGGGACCTAAGCATGCAACCAAGGACACATATTTGATTTTTCAACCAGTTTATATGCATTGGAGAATGTGCATGTAGTTCAAATTTGAATTCTGCACATAAAATGCCTGGAAAACCCAGTTAATGTGTAAAAATGTCCAAACGAACCCTGAAAAATTCCAAAATTAAACACAACACTCCTGTTGTTCTATGTTGACACTAGAAATTTTTTGAAAGCAATAAGTGGCAACGGATATCATTTCATCCCCCGAAGGTGGCATGTTCCCTACTGAAACCATCACGCTTGTTGCGAGAAGCTCTGCTTTGTGAGAAGCTTATACCCAAACCTACCCCAAATTGGACAAAAATTTTACCACGGCATGTTGATGCCGCTCCATGATAGCATGCCAAGTTTCATGAATTTCAGAAAACTTTTGGATTTACTAGAATTTGAAAACCAGATATCTCAATGTTTGCGGCCGAGTGATGGTGGAAGGATGTTTGAAATTCATTCCCATTTCTTGCATGGGACCTAAGCATGCAACCAAGGACACATATTTGATTTTTCAACCAGTTTATATACATTGGAGAATGTGCATGTAGTTCAAATTTGAATTATGCACGTAAAATGCCTGGGAAACCCAGTGAATGTATAAAAATGTCCAAATGAACCCCGAAAAATTCCAAAATTAAAGACAACACTCCTGTTGTTCTATGTTCACACTCGAAAAAAATTTAAAGCAAGAAGAGGCAACAGATATCATTTCATCCCCAAAGGTGGCATGTTCCCTGCCGAAACCATCACACTTGTTGTGAGAAGTTCTGGTTTGGGAGAAGCTTATACGTAAACTAGCCCCAAATGAGACAAAAAAAATCCACAGCATGTTGATGCCACTCCATGATAACATGCCAAGTTTCATGAATTTCAAACGAGTTTTGGATTTAATAGAATTTAAAAACCAGGTATCTCAATGTTTGTGGCCGGGTGACAGTGGCAGGGTGTGTGACATTCATTCCCACTTCTTGGATGGGACATAAGAATGCAACCAAGGACACATATTTGATTTTTTAACCCGTTTATATGCATTGGAGCATGTGCATGTAGTTCAAATTTTAATTATGCACCTGAAATGCCTACAAAACCAAGTTAATATATAAAATGTCCAGACGAACCCTGAATAATTCCAATTTTTTTGATGACACACCTATAGTTGCATGTTCACTATAGATAAAAGTTCTAGCAATTCAAACACCATCCTTTGCAGTTGTGATCCAATTACGTAATTCAAATCAAGACGATAAATCAAGTAGTTCGCACATAGTTTATTATCACCAACCGTGTGAGATGCAACACAAAATATCTTGGAGCACCGTCGGTGTATAGTACGCCTCTGGCTTATGCGAGAAGGTCCATCGACTACAGTCCACAGCCGGCGTGTCAAGCACACTAGCTCACTCCCCAAATATCATTTCACACTTCATTCGTTGCCGGTCAAAGATGGGGATGTGGACCAACATCATCAGGGCAACATCTGTGGCCCACTCCGGCGAGAGCGCGGCCGCAGCCACCAGGCGCGTGCTAACAAGCTTCGTGATGGCGACCGCAGTATGTGTCCTCTTGAGCATGCGTTGGTTTTCCCTTGAAGAGGAAAGGGTGATGCATGATACGTCTCCAACGTATCTATAATTTTTGATTGCTCCATGCTATATTATCTACTGTTTCGGACTATATTGGGCTTTATTTTCCATTTTTATATTATTTTTGGGACTAACCTATTAACCGGAGGCCCAGCCCAGAATTGCTGTTTTTTGCCTATTTTAGTGTTTGGGAGAAACAGAATATCAAACGGAGTCCAAACGGAATAAAACCTTTAGGAACGTGATCCAGGAGACTTGGACCCTACTCCAAGGAGTCAAAGAGGAGGTCACGAGGGTGGGCCCCCTAGGCCGTGCCCCCCTAGGGTGCGCCCCTGCCTCGTGGGCCCTTCGGTGCTCCACCGACGTACTCCTTCCTCCTATATATACATGCGTACGCCCAAACAATCAGAACAGGAGCCAAAAACCTAATTCCATTGCCACAACTTTCTGTATCCACGAGATCCCATCTTGGGGCCTGTTTCGGAGCTCCGCCGGAAGAGGGCCGTCATCACGGAGGGCTTCTACATCATCCTAGCCTCTCCGATGAAGTGTGAGTAGTTTACCTCAGACCTTCGGGGTCCATAGTTAGTAGCTAGATGGCTTCTTCTCTCTCTTTGAATCTCAATACAAAGTTCTTCCCCTCTCTTGTGGAGATCTATTCGATGTAATCTTGTTTTTGCGGTGTGTTTGTTGAGACCGATGAATTGTGGGTTTATGATCAAGTCTATCTATGAATAATATTTGAATCTTCTCTGAATTCTTTTATGTATGATTGGTTATCTTTGCAAGTCTCTTTGAATTATCCGTTTGGTTTGGCCAACTAGATTGGTAGTTCTTGCCATGGGAGAAGTGCTTAGCTTTGGGGTCAATCTTGCGATGTCCTTTCCCAGTGATAGAAGGGGCAGCAAGGCACGCATTGCATCATTTCCATCAAGGATAACAAGATGGGGTTTATTTCATATTGCATGAATTTATCTCTCTACATCATGTCATCTTGGTTAAGGCGTTACTCTGTTTTTAACTTAATACTCTAGATGCATGCTGGATAGCGGTCGATGAGTGGAGTAATAGTAGTAGATGCAGAATCGTTTCGGTCTACTTGTATGGAAATGATGCCTATATACATGATCATGCCTAGATATTCTCATAACTATGCTCAATTCTGTCAATTGCTCAACAATAATTTGTTCAACCATCGTAGAATACTTATGCTCTTGAGAGAAGCCACTAGTGAAACCTATGGCCCCCGGGTCTATTTTCATCATATCAATCTCCATCACTTTAATCTTGCTTTGCTTTTTTACTTTGCTTTTACTTTTTACTTTGCATCTTTATACCAAAAATATTATATCTATCAGATCTCACCGTCGTAAGTGACCGTGAAGGGATTGACAACCCCTAATCGCGTTGGTTGCGAGTAGCTATTGTTTTGTGTAGGTATGAGGGACTTGAGCGTGGCCTCCTACTGGATTGATACCTTGGTTCTCAAAAACTGAGGGAAATACTTACGCTACTCTGCTGCATCATACCTTCCTCTTCGGGGAAAACCAACGCAAGCTCAAGACGTAGCAAGAAGGATTTCTGGCACCGTTGCCGGGGAGTCTACGCAAAAAGTCAACATACCAAGTACCCAACACAATCCCTATCTCCCTCATTACTTTATTTGCCATTTGCCTCTCGTTTTCCTCTCCCCCACTTCACCCTTTCCGTTTTATTCGCCCTCTCTCTCTATATCCTTCCTCTCTATTTGCCTCTTTTGCCCGTTTGCTCTGGTTTGCTTGTGTGCTAGTTTGCTTGTTTGTCGCGATGGCTCAAGATAATACTAAATTGTGTGACTTCACCAATACCAATAATAATGATTTCCTTAGCACTCCAATTGCTCCTCTTGCTAATACTGAATCTTGTGAAATCAATGCTACTTTGTTGAATCTTGTTATGAAAGATCAATTCGCCAGCCTTCTTAGCGAAGATGCCGCTACTCATCTGAATAGCTTCGTTGATTTATGTGATATGCAAAACAAAAAAGATGTCGATAATGATGTCATTAAATTGAAGCTATTTCCTTTTTCGCTTAGAGATCGTGCTAAAGCTTGGTTTTCGTCTTTGCCTAAAAATAGTATTGATTCTTGGAACAAGTGCAAAGATGCTTTTATTTCTAAGTATTTCCCTCCTGCTAAGATCATCTCTCTTAGAAATGATATTATGAACTTTAAGCAACTTAATCATGAAGATGTTGCACAAGCTTGGGAGAGAATGAAATTAATGATGCGTAATTGCCCTACTCATGGTTTGAATTTGTGGATGATTATACAAAAATTTTATGCCGGATTGAATTTTGCTTCTAGAAATCTTTTAGATTCGGCCGCGTGAGGAACTTTTATGGAAATCACTTTAGGAGATGCTACTAAACTCCTAGATAATATTATGGTTAATTATTCTTAATGGCATACTGAAAGATCTTCTAATAAAAAAGTGCATGCAATAGAAGAAATCAATGTTTTGAGTGGAAAGATGGATGAACTTATGAAATTATTTTCTACTAAGAGTGTTATGCCTTTGTCTACTTTGATTGAGAATAACAATGAATCTATGGATGCGAATTTTGTTGGTAGGAATAATTTTGGTAACAACGCTTATAGAGGGAATTTTAATCCTAGGCCATATCCTAGTAATCCTTCTAATAATTATGGGAATTCCTACAACAACTCTTATGGAAATTATAATAAGATGCCCTCTGAATTTGAGAATAGTGTTAAATAGTTTATGAATTCACAAAAGAATTTTAATTCTTTGCTTGAAGAGAAATTGTTTAAAGTTGATGATTTGGCTAGGAACGTTGATAGAATTTCTCTTGAGATTGATTCTTTAAAGCTTAGATCTATTTCCTAAGCATGATATCAATGAGTCTCTCAAAGCCATGAGAATTTCCATTGATGAGTGCAAGGAAAGAACCGCTAGGATGCGTGCTTCCAAAGATGCCTTTATTAAAGCGTGTTCTTCCAATTCCTATGAAAATCAAGATGAAGATCTAAAAGTTATTGATGTGTCCCCTATTAAATCTTTGTTTTGCAATATGAATCTTGATGAAACTGAATATGATCTTCCTTTACCTAGAAGGCGTTCTAAAAATTCGGAGTATTTAGATCTTTGATGAAATTGATGAAAGTGGGATTGAAAGAAATAAAAATCTAGATGTTGCTAAACCCACTATATTGGATTTCAAGGAATTTAATTATGAAAGTTGCTCTTTAATTGATTGTATTTCCTTGTTGCAATCCGTGCTAAATTCTCCACATGCTTATAGTCAAAATAAAGCCTTCACCGAACATATTGTTGATGCCTTGATGCAATCTTATGAAGAAAAACTTGAGTTGAAAGTTTCTATCCCTAGAAAACTCTATGATGACTGGGAACCAACTATTAAAATTAAAATTAAGATCATGAGTTTTATGCTTTGTGTGATTTGGGTGCTAGTGTCTCTACTATTCCCAAGACTTTGTGTGATTTGCTAGATTTCCGTAATTTTGATGATTGCTCTCTAAACTTGCATCTTGCGGATTCCACTATTAAACCTATGGGAAGGATTAATGATGTTCTTATTATTGCAAATAGGAATTATGTGCCCGTATATTTCATTGTTCTTGATATAGATTGCAATCCTTCTTGCCCTATTATTCTTGGTAAACCTTTCCTTAGAACGGTTGGTGCGATTATTGATATGAAGGAAGGGAATATTAGATTTCAATTTCCATTAAAAAAGGGCATGAAACACTTTCCAAGAAAGAAAATAAAATTTCCATATGAAACTATCATGAGAGCCACTTTTGGATTGCCTACCAAAGATGGCAATACCTAGATCTATCCTCGCTTTTATGCCTAGCTAGGGGCATTAAACGATAGCGCTTGTTGGGAGGCAACCCAATTTTATTTTTATTCCTTGCTTTTTTATCCTGCTTAGTAATAAATAAATTATTTAGCCTCTGTTTTGGTCGTGTTTTTTGTGTTTAATTTGTGTTTGTGCCAAGTAGAACCGTTGGGAAGACTTGGGGAAAGTCTTGTTTCACTTGCTGTAAAAAACAGAAACTTTAGCGCTCACGAGAACAGCTGTCATTTTTATTTGAAGAGTGCTATTTAGTTAATTATTTTTGAATATGATTAATAGATAAGTGCCTCACGTCCAGAAATTTATTTTAGAATTTTTGGTGCTCCAGATCTTGCGCTAGCTACAGATTACTACAGACTGTTCTATTTTTGACAGATTCTGTTTTTCGTGTGTTGTTTGCTTATTTTGATGAATCTATGGCTACTAAAATAGTTTATAATCCATATATAAGTTGGAATACAGTAGGTTTAACACCAATATAAATAAAGGATGAGTTCATTACAGTACCTTGAAGTGGTCTTTTGTTTTCTTTCGCTAACGGAGCTCACGAGTTTTCTACTTTAAGTTTTGTGTTGTGAAGTTTTCAAGTTTTGGGTGAAATCTTTTGATGGATTATGGAACAAGGAGTGGAAAGAGCCTAATCTTGGGGATTCCCATGGAACCCCCAATATAATCCAAGGACACCAAAAAGTCTAAGCTTGGGGATGCCCCGGGAGGCATCCCCTCTTTCGTCCACTTCCATCGGTAATTTACTTGGAGCTATATTTTTATTCACCAACATGATATGTGTTTTGCTTGGAGTGTCTTGAATTATTTGTGTCTTTGTGTCTTAGTATTCCACAATCTTCCCTGTTGTACACACCTTTTGAGAGAGCCATACATGAGTTAAAATTTGATAGAATACTCTATGTGCTTCACTTATATATTTTGAGCTATGTAGTTTGCTCTATGTGCTCCACTTATATCTTTTGAGCTAAGTAGTTTTGCTCTATGTGCTTCACTTATATCTTTTGAGCGTTATAATTTTGCTCTATGTGCTTCACTTAGATCTTTTAGAGCACGGTGGTGGATTTGTTTTAAAGAAACTATTGATCTCTCATGCTCCACTTAAATTATTTTGAGAGTCTTAATAGCATGGTAATTTGCTTGATAATAATATGCTTGGTATTCAAGATTTGTCAAACTTTATTTTGAGTGTGTTGAATACTAAGAAAAGATTGAAGCATGATAATTGTTTTGAGATATGGAGGTGACAATATTAAAGTCATGCTAGTTGAGTAGTTGTGAATTTAAAGAATACTTGTGTTAAAGTTTGTGATTCCCGCAGCATGCACGTACGGTGAACCGTTATGTGATGAAGTCGGAGCATGATTTATTTATTGATTTTCTTCCTTATGAGTGGCTGTCGGGGATGAGCGATGGTCTTTTCCTACCAATCTATCCCCCTAGGAGCATGCGCGTAATACTTTGCTTTGATAACTTCTAGATTTTTGCAATAAGTATATGAGTTCTTTATGACTAATGTTGAGTCCATGGATCATACACACTCTCACCCTTCCACCTTTGCTAGCCTCTCTAATACCACGCACTTTTCACCGGTATCATACACCTACCATATACCTTCCTCAAAACAGCCACCATACCTACCTATTATGGAATTTCCATAGCCATTCCGAGATATATTGCCATGCAACTTTCCACCATCTAGTTCATCTTGACACATTCATCATTGTCATATTGCTTAGCATGATCATCTAGTTGACATAGTATTTGTGGCAAAGCCACCATTCATAATTTCTTCATACTTGTCACTCTTGATTCATTGCGTATACCGGTACACCGCCGGAGGCATCCATATAGAGTCATACTTTGTTTTAGAATCGAGTTGTAATCATTGAGTTGTAAATAAATAAAAGTGTGATGATCATCATTTAATAGAGCATTGTCCCAAAAATGAATGGACAAAGAAAAGAAAAAAGAAGGCCAAAAAAATAGAAAATAAATAAAAAGGGGCAATGCTACTATCCTTTTACCACACTTGTGCTTCAAAGTAGCACCATGATCTTCATAGTAGAGAGTCTCTCATGTTATCACTTTCATATACTAGTGGGAGTTCTACATTATAGAACTTGGCTTGTATATTCCAATGATGGGCCTCCTCAAGTGCCCTAGGTCTTCGTGAGCAAGCAAGTTGGATGCACACCCACTAGTTTCTTTTGTTGAGCTTTCATACATTTATAGCTCTAGTGCATCCGTTGCATGGCAATCCCTACTCACTCACATTCATATCTATTGATGGGCATCTCCATAGCCCGTTGATACGCTTAGTTGATGTGAGACTATCTTCCCCTCCTTTTTGTCTTCTCCACAACCACCATTCTATTCCACCTATAGTGCTATATCCATGGCTCACGCTCATGTATTGCGTGAAGATTGAAAAAGTTTTGAAAAAGTTGGAGTATGAAACAATTATTTGGCTTGTCATCGGGGTTGTGCCTGATTTAAATACTTTGTGTGGTGAAGATAGAGCATAGCCAGACTATATGATTTTGTAGGGATAACTTTCTTTGGCCATGATATTTTGAGAAGACATAATTGCTTTGTTACTATGCTTGAAGTATTATTATTTTTTGTGTCAATATAAACTTTTGTCTTGAATCTTTCGAATCTGAATATTCATATGACAATTAAGAAGATTTGCATTGAAATTATGCCAAGTAGCACTCCACATCAAAAATTCTTTTTTTTATCATTTACCTACTCGAGGACGAGCAGGAATTAAGCTTGGGGATGCCTGATACGTCTCCAACGTATCTATAATTTTTGAATGCTCCATGCTATATTATCTACTATTTTGGACTATATTGGGCTTTATTTTCCACTTTTATATTATTTTTGGGACTAACCTATTAACCGGAGGCCCAGCCCAGAATTGCTGTATTTTTGCCTATTTCAGTGTTTCGGAGAAACAGAATATCAAACAGAGTCGAAACGGAATAAAACCTTCAGGAACGTGATTTTCTTACCGAACGTGATCCAGGAGACTTGGACCCTACTCCAAGGAGTCAAAGAGGAGGTCACGAGGGTGACCCCCCGTAGGGCGCGCCCCCCTGCCTCGTGGGCCCCTCGGTGCTCCACCGACGTACTCCTTCCTCCTATATATACATACGTACCCCCAAACGATCAGAACAGGACCCAAAAACATAATTCCACCGCCGCAACTTTCTGTATCCACGAGATCCCATCTTGGGGCATGTTCCGGAGCTCCGCCGGAAGAGGGCCGTCATCACGGAGGGCTTCTACATCATCCTAGCCTCTCCGATGAAGTGTGAGTAGTTTACCTCAGACCTTCGGGTCCATAGTTAGTAGCTAGATGGCTTCTTCTCTCTCTTTGAATCTCAATACAAAGTTCTTCCCCTCTCTTGTGGAGATCTATTCGATGTAATCTTCTTTTTGCGGCGTGTTTGTTGAGACCGATGAATTGTGGGTTTATGATCAAGTCTATCTATGAATAATATTTGAATCTTCTCTGAATTCTTTTATGTATGATTGGTTATCTTTGCAAGTCTCTTCAAATTATCCGTTTGGTTTGGCCAACTAGATTGGTAGTTCTTGCCATGGGAGAAGTGCTTAGCTTTGGGTTCGATCTTGCAGTGTCCTTTCCCAGTGACAGAAGGGGCAGCAAGGCACGCATTGCATCATTTCCATCGAGGATAACAAGATGGGGTTTATTTCATATTGCATGAATTTATCTCTCTACATCATGTCATCTTGTTTAAGGCATTACTCTGTTTTTAACTTAATACTCTAGATGCATGCTGGATAGCGGTCGATGAGTGTAGTAATAGTAGTAGATGCAGAATCGTTTCGGTCTACTTGTCACGGACGTGATGCCTATATACATGATCATGCCTAGATATTCTCATAACTATGGTCAATTATGTCAATTTCTCAATAGTAATTTGTTCACCCATCGTAGAATACTTATGCTCTTGAGAGAAGCCACTAGTGAAAACTATGGCCCCCGGGTCTATTCTCATCATATCAATATCCATCACTTTAATCTTGCTTTGCTTTTCACTTTGCTTTTACTTTTTACTTTGCATCTTTATATGAAAAATACCAAAAATATTATATCTATCAAATCTCACCCTCGTAAGTGACCGTGAAGGGATTTACAACCCCTAATCGCGTTGGTTGCGAGTAGCTATCGTTTGGTGCAGGTACGAGGGACTTGAGCGTGGACTCCTACTGGATTGATACCTTGGTTCTCAAAAACTGAGGGAAATACTTATGCTATGCTGCTGCATCATCCCTTCCTCTTCGGGGAAAACCAACGCAAGCTCAAGACGTAGCAATGCAGCAAAGTAGCATACGTATTTCCCTCAGTTTTGAGAACCAAGGTATCAATCCAGTGGGAGACTACACACAAGTAAGAACCTTGCAACCAACGTGATAAAGGGGTTGTCAATCCCTTCACAGCCACTTGCAAAAGTGAGATCTGATAATGATAATAAGATACATATTTTTGGTATTTTTGTTGTATAGATTGGAAAATAAAGATTGCAAAATAAATACTAAACTAAAATTATAGATCGGAAACTTATATGATGTAAAGTACACCACGGGGCCATAGGTTTCACTAGTGGCTTCTCTCATGATAGCATATATTACCGTGGGTGAACAAATTACTGCCGAGAAATTGATAGAGAAGCGCATAGTTATGATGATATCTAAGGCAATGATCATGAATATAGGCATCATGTCTGTGTCAAGTAGACCGAAACGATTCTGCATCTACTACTATTACTCCACACATCGACCGCTAACCAGCATGCATCTAGAGTATTAAGTTCATAAGAACAGAGTAACGCATTAGGCAAGATGACATGATGTAGAGGGATAAACTCAAGCAATATGGTATAAACCCCATCTTTTTATCCTCAATGGCAACAATAAATTAAGTTCCTTGCTACCCCTGTTGTCACTGGGAAAGGACACCACAAGATTGAACCCAAAGCTAAGAACTTCTCAAATTGCAAGAAAGATCAATCTAGTAGGCCAAACTAAACCGATAATTCGAAGAGACTTGCAAAGATATCAATTCATGCATATAAGAATTCAGAGAAGAACCAAATAATATTCATAGATAATCAAAGTGATAAACCCACAATTCATCGGATCTCGGCAAACACACCGCAAAAGAGTATTACATCGAATAGATCTCCAAGAACATCGTGGAGAACTTTGTATTGAATATCAAAGAGAGAGAAGAAGCCATCTAGCTAATAACTATGGGCCCGAAGGTCTATGGTAAACTACTCACACATCATCGGAGAGGCTATGGTGTTGATGTAGAAGTCCTCCGTGATCGATTCCCCCTCAGGAAGATCACCGGAAAAGGCCCCCAGATGGGATCTCATAGGTACAGAAGTTTGCGGTGGTGGAAAAGTGGTTTCGTGGCTCTCCTGGATGTTTTCCGGATATAAGAGTATATATAGGCGAAAGAAGTAGGTTGGTGGAGCTCCGTGGGGCCCATGAGGGTGGGGGTGCGCCTACCCCCCTGGGAGCGCCCCCTCCATCATGGAAGCTTTGTGGACTTCCACAGTTGTACTCCAAGTCTCCTGGGTGAAGTTTGTTCCAAGAAAGATCCTTGTGAAGGTTTCGTTCCGTTTGGATTTCGTTTGATATTTCTGGGGAACACTGCAATAGGCAAAAAAACATCAATTTGCACTGGGCCTTCGGTTAATAGGTTAGTCCCAAAAATAATATAAAAGTGCATATTAAAGCCCATTAAACAACCAAAATAGATAATATAATAGAATGGAACAGTCAAAAATTATAGGTACGTTGGAGACGTATGAAGCATCCCCAAGCTTAATTCCTGCTCGTCCTCGTGTAGGTAAATGATAAAAACAGAATTTTTGATGTGGAATTCTACCTAGCATAATTTTCAATGTAATTTTATTTATTGTGGCAAGAATATTTAGATCCGAAAGATTCAAGACAAAAGTTTAATATTGACATAAAAATAATAATACTTCAAGCATACTAACCAAGCAATTATGTCTTCTAAAACTAACAAGGCCAAAGAAAGCTATCCCTGTAAAATCATATAGTCTGGCTATGCTCTATCTTCACCACATAAAATATTTAAATCATGCACAACCCCGATGACAAGCCAAGAAATTGTTTCATACTTTTGATGTTCTCAAACTTTTTCAATCTTCACGCAATACATGAGCATGAGCCATGGACATAGCACTATAGGTGAAATAGAATGGTGGTTGTGGAGAAGACAAAAAGGAGAAGATAGTCCCACATCAACTAGGCATATCAACAGGCTATGGAGATGCCCATCAATAGATATCAATGTGAGTGAATAGGGATTGCCATGCAACGGATGCACTAGAGGTATAGGTGTATGAAAGCTCAAAAAGAAACTAAGTGGGTGTGCATCCAACTTGCTTGCTCACAAAGACCTAGGGGCATTTTGAGGAAGCCCATCATTGGAATATACAAGCCAAGTTATATAATGAAAAATTCCCACTAGTATATCAAAGTGACAAAATAGGAGACTCTTTATCATGAATATCATGGTGCTACTTTGAAGCACAAGTGTGGAAAAAGGATAGTAGCATTTCCCCTTCTCTCTTTTTCTCTCATTTTTTTATTTGGGCCTTTTTTATGGCCTCTTTTTTTCTTTTTTCTTTTTATTTTTTATTTTTCGTCCGGAGTCTCATCCCGACTTGTGCGGGAATCATAGTCTCCATCATCCTTTCCTCACATGGGACAATGCTCTAATAATGATGATCATCACACTTTTATTTACTTACGACCCAAGAATTACAACTCGATACTTAGAAAAATATATGACTCTATGTCATTGCCTCCGGCGGTGTACCGGGCTGTGCAATAAATCAAGAGTGACATGTATGAAAAATTATGAACGGTGGCTTTGCCACAAATACTATGTCAACTACATTATCATGCAAAGCAATATGACAATTATGAACCGTGTCATAATAAATGAAACGGTGGAAAGTTGCATGGAAATATATCTCGGAATGGCTATGGAAATGCCATAATAGGTAGGTATGGTGGCTGTATTGAGGAAGGTAAATGGTGGGTTTATGGTACCAGCGAAAGTTGCGCGGTACTAGAGAGGCTAGCAATGGTGGAAGGGTGAAAGTGCGTATAATCCATGGACTCAACATTAGTCATAAAGAACTCACATATTTATTGCAAAAATCTATTAGTTATCAAAACAAAGTACTACGCGCATGCTCCTGGGGGGATAAATTGGTAGGAAAATACCATCGCTTGTCCCCGACCGCCACTCATATGGAAGACAATCAAAAAATAAATCATGCTCCGACTTCATCACATAACGGTTCACCATACGTGCATGCTGCGAGATTCACAAACTTTAACACAAGTATCTTTCAAATTCACCACTGCTCAAATAGCATGACTCTAATATCACCATCTTCATATCTCAAAACAATCATAAGGAATCAAACTTCTCATAGTATTCAATGCACTTTATATGAAAGTTTCTATTATACCCATCTTGGATGCCTATCATATTAGGACTAATTTCATAACCAAAGAAAATTACCATGCTATTATAATATACTATCAAAATAATATAAGTGAAGCATGAGAGATCAATAATTTCTGTAAAATAAAACCACCACCATGCTCTAAAAAGATATAAGTGAAGCACTAGAGCAAAATTTATCTAGCTCAAAAGATATAAGTGAAGCACATAGAGTATTCTAATAAATTATGATTCATGTGTGTCTCTCCCAAAACGTGTGTACAGCAAGGATGATTGTGGTAAACTAAAATCAAAGACTTAAATCATACAAGACTCTCCAAGAAAAACACATATCATGTGGTGAATAAAAATATAGCCTCAAGTAAGTTACCGATAGATGAAGACGAAAGAGGGGATGCCTTCCGGGGCATCCCAATGCTTAGGCTTTTGGTTGTCCTAGAATTTTACCTTGGGCTTACTTGGGCTTCCCCAAGCATAGGCTCCTGCCACTCCTTATTCCAAAATCCATCACATCTTTACCCAAAAACATGAAAACTTCACAACACAAAACTCAACAGAAAATCTCATGAGCTCTGTTAGTATAAGAAAATAAATCACCACTTTAAGTTACTTTAATTAACTCATTCTTTATTTACATTGGTGTTAAAGCTACTGTATTCCAACTTCTATATGGTTCATACCCCCGATACTAGCCATAGATTCATCAAAATAAACAAACAACACACGAAAAACAGAATCTGTCAAAAACAGAATAGTCTATAGCAATCCGGAGGTTATGAATACTTCTGCAACTCCAACAATTCTGAAAAATTAGGACATCCTAAATAATTTGTATATTGATCTACTGCAGTTCGAATTGGTATTTTATCGCTCTCTGGTAAAAAATGAAAATTATTCTCGTGAGCGCATACTTTCTGTTTTTTTCCAGCAAGATCAAACAACAATCACCCAAGAAGATCATAAAGGCTTTACTTGGCACAAACACTAATTAAAACATAAAAACACAATCATAACAGACTATAGATGAATTATTTATTACTAAACAGGAACAAAAATAAAATTGGGTTGCCTCATAACAAGCACTATCGTTTAACGCCCCTAGCTAGGCATAAAAGCAAGAATAGATCTAGGTATTGTCATCTTTGGTATGCAATCCATATGCGGCTCTCATAATAGATTCACAAGGTAATTTAATTTTCTTTCTAGGAAAGTGTTCCATTCCTTTCCTTAATGGGAATTCGAATCTAATATTTTCTTCTTTCATGTCAATAATTGCACCAATCGTTCTAAGGAAAGGTCTACCAAGAATAATAGGACATGTAGGATTGCAATCTATATCAAGAACAATAAAATCTACGGGCACATAATTCCTATTTGCAACAATAAGAACATCATTAATTCTTCCCATAGGTTTCTTAATGGTGGAATCCGCAAGATGCAAATTTAAACAACAACCATCAAATTCATGGAAACCTAACACATCACACAAAGTTTTTGGAATCGTGGAAACACTAGCACCCAAATCACATAAAGCATAGCATTCATAATCTTTAATCTTAATTTTAATAGTAGGTTACCACTCATCATAAAGTTTTCTAGGGACAAAAAACTTCTAGTTCATGCTTTTCTTCATAAGATTTCATTAAAGTATCAACGATATGTTTAGTAAAAGCCTTATTTTGATCATAAGCATGAGGAGAATTTAACACGGATTGTAACAAGGAAATACAATCTATCAAAGAGCAATTTGCATAATTAAATTCCTTGAAATCCAAAATAGTGGGTTCATTGCTATGTAAAGTTTTGACCTCTTCAATCCCACTTTTATTAATTTTAGCATCAAGATCTAGAAACTCTCAATCATTGGGACGCCTTCTAACTGAAGTCGACTCATCTCCAGTCCCATCTTTATAAAGATTCATATTGGAAAACAAAGATTCAATAGGAGACACATCAATCACTTTTAGATCTTCATCAACATTATCATGAAAACTAGAAGAACACGCTTTCACAAAGCAATCTTTTTTACAACGCATCCTAGCGGTTCTTTCTTTGCACTCATTAATGGAAATTCTCATGGCTTTGAGAGACTCATTGATATCATGCTTAGGTGTAATAGATCTAAGTTTCAAAGAATCAACATCAAGAGAAATTCAATCCACGTTCCTAGCCAACTCATCAATCTTAAGCAATTTTTATTCAATCAAAGCATTGAAATTCTTTTGTGAATTCATAACTTCTTTAACACTATTCTCAAAATCAGAGGGCATCTTATTAAAATTTCCATAAGAGTTGTTGTAGGAATTACCATAATTATTAGAGGAATTACTAGGAAACGGCCTAGGATTAAAATGTCCTCCATACGTGTTGTTACCAAAATTGTTCCTACCAACAAAATTCACATCCATAGATTCATTATTATTTTCAATCAAAGTGGACAAAGGCATATCATTAGGATCAGAAGAAACACTCTTATTAGCAAATAATCTCATAAGATCATCCATCTTTCCACTCAAAACATTAATCTCTTCAATCGCACGAACCTTTTTTACTAGTGGATCTTTTGATGTGCCATTGATAATAACTAACCATAATATTATCTAGGAGTTTAGTAGCTTCTCCTGAACTGATTTCCATAAAAGTGCCTCCCGCCGCGGCCGAATCTAAAAGATTTCTAGAAGCAAAATTCAATCCAGCATAAAATTCTGTATAATCATCAATAAATTCAAACCATGTGTAGGGCAATTACGTATCATTAATTTCATCCTCTCCCAAGCTTGTGCACATGCTCATGATCAAGTTGTTTAAAATTCATAATATCGTTTCTAAGAGAGATGATCTTGGTGGGAGGACAAAACTTAGAGATAAAAGCATCTTTGCACTTATTCCATGAATCAATGCTATTTATTAGGCAAAGAAGAAACCAAGTTTTAGCATGATCTCTAAGTGAAAACGAAATAGCTTCAATTTAACAATATCATTATCCACATCTTTCTTCTTTTGCATATTGCACAAATCAACAAAGTTGTTTAGATGGGTAGCGGTATCTTCACTAGGAAGGACGGAAAATTGATCTTTCATGACAAGATTCAACAAAGCAACATTAATTTCACAAGATTCAGCATCGGTAATAAGAGCAATCGGAGTTCTAATAAAATCATTGTTGTTCATATTGGAAAAGTCACACAATTTAGTATTATTTTGAGCCATCGTGTGACAAACAATCAATCCAACACACAAGTAAACAAGAAGCAAGCGAAAAGAGGCGAACGAAAAAGGGCGAATAAAGCGGCAAAGGTCAAGTGGGGGAGAGGAATACAAGAGGCGAATGGAAAATAATGTAATGCGAGGGAGAAGAGTTTGTGATGGGTACTTCGTATGTCTTGACTTGAGCGTAGATCTCCCCGACAACGGTGCCAAAAATCCTTCTTGCTACCTCTTGAGCATGCGTTGGTTTTCCCTTGAAGAGGAAAGGGTGATGCAGCAAAGTAGCGTAAGTATTTCCCTCAGTTTTGAGAACCAAGGTATCAATCCAGTAGGAGACTACATGCAAGTCACCTAGTACTTGCAAAAACAATCAAGAACCTTGCAACCAACGCGATAAAGGGCTTGTCAATCCCTTCACGGCCACTTGCAAAAGTGAGGTCTGATAAAGATAATAAGATAAATATTTTTGGTATTTTTGTTGTATAGATTGGAAAACAAAGATTGCAAAATAAATAGTAAACTAAAATTATAGCTTGGAAACCTATATGATGTAAAGTAGACCCAGGGGCCATAGGTTTCACTAGTGGCTTCTCTCATGATAGCATATATTATAGTGGGTGAACAAATTACTACCGAGCAATTGATAGAAAAGCGCATAGTTATGATGATATCTAAGGCAATGATCATGAATACAGGAATCATGTCTGTGTCAAGTAGACCGAAACGATTCTGCATCTACTACTATTACTCCACACATCGACCGCTATCCAGCATGCATCTAGAGTATTAAGTTCATAATAACAGACTAACACATTAGGCAAGATGACATGATGTAGAGGGATAAACTCAAGCAATATGATATAAACCCCATCTTTTTATCCTCGATGGCAACAATACAATACGTGCCTTGCTGCCCCTGCTGTCACTTGGAAAGGACATCGCAAGATTGAACCCAAAGTTAAGAACTTCTCCCATTGCAAGAAAGATCAATCTAGTAGGCCATACTAAACCGATAATTTGAAGAGACTTGCCAAGATATCAAATCATGCATATAAGAATTCAGAGAAGAACCACATAATATCCATAGATAATCAAAGTCATAAACGCACAATTCATCGGATCTTGGGAAACACACCGCAAAAGAGTATTACATCGAATAGATCTCCAAGAACATGCAGGAGAACTTTGTATTGAAGATCAAAGAGAGAGAAGAAGCCATCTATCTAATAACTATGGACCCGAAGGTCTGTGGTAAACTACTGACACATCATCGGAGAGGCTATGGTGTTGATGTAGAAGCCGTACGTGATCGATTCCCCCTCCGGCAGATCGCCAGAAAAGGCCCCCAGATGGGATCTCATGTGTACAGAAGGTTGCGGCGGTGGAAAAGTGGTTTCGTGGCTCTCGTGGATGTTTTCAGGGTATAAGAGTATATATAGGCGAAAGAAGTAGGTCGGTGGAGCTCCGTGGGGCCCATGAGGGTGGGGGCGCGCCTACCACCCTGGGCGCGCCTTCTGCCTCATGGAAGCTTTCCGGACTTCCAGACTTGTACTCCAAGTCTCCTGGGTGACGTTTGTTCCAAGAAATATTATCGCAAAGGTTTCGTTCCGTTTTGATTCCGTTGGATATTCCTTTTCTATGAAACACTGAAATAGGCAAAAAAACAATGGTTTGCACTGGGCCTTCGGTTAATAGGTTAGTCCCAAAAATAATATAAAAGTGCATATTTAAGCCCATTAAACATGCAAAACAGATAATATAATAGCATGGAACAATAAAAAAATTATAGATAAGTTGGACACGTATCAGGCGGCGGGAGCAGCATGTGCCTTGGGGATAGAAACTGGCGAGAGCGGCACAACAGATGTCGGTTTTGCAGCGGCGGCCTTAGCCCTAATGGAGCCTGCCCACTACCATGTCGAGGCCATCCACGCCCAGCTCGTGGCGGTCACTGCACAAATCGAATGAAGCTTCTCTGACAACGGTCGGCAACCCACAGCCGAAGAGTTGGCAATCGCCGAGAGAGTTCGAGCAGCCATCCATTCCTGCGCGGCATACCTTGCCATGACGGAGCCCGCCAGAGCCCAGATCATGGCCGCCCATGCCCAGCTCGTGGCAGCCTATTCCAAACATATGGCGGACGCGGATGGCGAGATGCTTGCCGAGTATGGTGCAATTGATGTCAAGGAGCCCCTTCCCCAGGAGACCGTCGGGCGCAAGCTGGACTTGGAGGCAGCGGCGGAGATCAACGAGCACCAGCCGTAGTAGTAAACTTTGTTTTGTTTAATTAAGAGCATCGGTCTTTAATTTGTTACAGTAATGTTTAGGTCAGCTAGCTCTGTTTAATTGATGAACTTGCTCGATTAAGAAGTGTGGGTGTGCTGTAGTCTCCTTTGTGTACCCAAATTATGCAATGACGTGGATGACCATTGTAACCAAGGAAATTTGAACAAAAATTTTTAACGTTCAAACTCAACACACACGGGTTAAGCTATCTGAATCGTTGGTGATGTTCACATATCGTACACAGTTCAAAATAAGGGACCGCGTCTGATGACACTTTGAGCGCCAGTTTTTTCGCTGAAGCGATTCCAAATTTTCGGCTTCCGCGGAAATATCTACCTCCCCACCCCCCCTTACCAAAAGCCACATTTCCCCAGTATCCGCCTTCCTTTCCAAGTTGAAACCTTCACTCCGTGTTTGCAGGGCCGCCTCCTCACCGGCGACCCTCCTCCATGCTGCTCGGCCTCGCCTATCCAGGCAGGTAATCCACACCCGACCCCCATCCTCCTTCTCCTTCCACATCCCACATGCCCCGACCGCCGGTGCAACACCTTCCATCCAAATCACCAACCCCTCCACCAAATAAGCGCCGCCCTAAGCCATGGTGCATGTAGTATAGCCAGGATGTCACATCCCTAGTTCTGGTAATGCCTAGTGCTTGCATCAGGTGTTGCATCATGTTTAAATTTCATCTAAATTTGAAATAGGGGTGATCAATCCCTAGCACCAAAAGAACTCAACTAGGTTCAACTTAAAAACATTTTCAATGAACCCAAAGTTCCTCAAGAAAAGTTCATGATTTTTGGTAAAGGTAGAAACCTCTACCAAAAATGATGAATATATTTCTAGGACATTTTTGGATTTTTGAATTAACTCATATTGTATTTGACATGGGGTTATAAATTCCTATAAATACTTTTATAACTCGAATCGTTCGGAAAAATATTGTGGGGCTTTGGGCTAGTCCATACTGCATCCACAAATAATTTGAGAAGCAACAAAAATGGTTTAGTATTATTACTAAATCAAAACAGAGCAAAATAAATAGAAAACAGAAAGAAAAATAGGAAAAGAGAAAGGAAACTTACCTCGCAGCCCACCAGAGAGGCCCAACCCACCAGGCCCCTCTGCCAGTCATCCTCCACCTCTTGCCAGTGGGCAGGAGGGCGCATGCTCGCCGCGCGCTGGCACACGCGCGGCCACCTCCTGCTTCTGCCGACGCGGGAGAGGCTCCTGAAGCCGCCACGCATCACTCTAAACCCCCTCGACCGCTCCCCTATATCCCTGCCTCGCCTCACTCGCTCTCTCTCCCGAAGCCGAGCGGAGCCGTCGCCGCCGTTCGCTGCCGCCATGGCTACCGCACCCCCCTCCCCCTGCCGCTGATCCCAGAAGCACCGCCGCGTTCCCCTCGTCCTCTCCACCGAGCTGTACAATGACGGACACCCTAGAACATCGCCATCGCCATCGCCGTCATCATCAACCTATGCCCTGACGATCGCCGTCGTCAAATTCGTCGTCGTCCGGCCTTCCCCAAGCCCACTGAGCTTCTCTACGTGACCGTTGTGAGCTCCTGCTCCGAACCCCTCTCTTCCCCACCTAGTTTGCGCCATGTAGCCTCGTTCTCACCGCATCCGATAGCTCCTCGCCGCCGGCCATGTTGCCGCCGTCATTTTAGCCACTGAGGCTCGCGCCCGGTTGTGTCATCGCGCTTAGAACGCTTCCAGAAGCCCGGAACACCCAGCCTCTCGTCCTGCCGCGCCTTGTAGTATCGCTCCTGTCGTCTCCCGAACTCCGGCCGCCACCATGGCCGACGAGCTCGATGCTCCTGCACTCTCCCGCTCGCCCCAGCACCACCAACATGCTCACTGCATCCCCGGGAAGCGAACGCGCCGCGCCATTTGCTCTAGCTCGCGCTGAACCCCCGCCCCCGCTTGAGCCTGAGCTCGGCCGCCGCTAAAAGTCGTCGTCGGCATCGTCTCCGGCCACCCCGCAGCCTCCCGCATGATCCCCTGTATGCGCGCGATGATGAACGTCGCTCTGGCGCCTCCACTACGTCGAGCCGGCCCCTGTATCGCCGTCCCGAGCAACTCCGGCGATCCTCCGCCGTCGGGTTTGGTCGACGGCGTTCAACTCCGGCGTACTGACATGGCAACGCCATTAGTGGCTAATGACCCACTAACTAACCCCCTGGCTCGCTGACACGCGAGCCCCACTGCCTAACTAACCAGCTAACAAAAATAGTTTAAGTTTAATCTAAACACAGTGGCCCCACGCGTCGGCGTTGACCTCGCTGACGTGGCCGTTGCTCGGACCCACCTGTCTGTGACACTAAGTGTCTTAGGGTCACTGACCAGTGGGTTCCACTGGTCAGGTTTGACCTGGACCGTGCACCATTGACCAGCTGATGTCATGATGATGTCAGGCTGATGCAGTAATACTTTTCTGGAATTTAAATAATCTTAAATGATTTGTTTAATTCAGAAAATATCCAAAACTTTGAAAAATCATAGAAATTAATCTATAGCTCCAAATGAAATAAATTATATATGAAAAATTATCAGAAAAATTCAAGGAATCGATCTGTACCATTTTCATGCATGTTTGAACAATGTTTGTCCTTTGTTTTGGAGAAAAAAAGGGCATTTAAATAATCATATATGGACTTGGAATTTGAATCATGTATTCAAACCAACTTCATTTGAATCATACCTAGATGCATTAGCTCAAATCACGGCATATTGCCATGTCATGATCATGCATCATATTATGGCATTGCATTGATTGTGTTCTTTCTCAGTTACCGGTGTTTGTCCCCTCTCGATAGACGTGGTTCCGACGATGTGATCGATGACACCGATGAAGAACTATACTATCTTCAGAAGTGCCAGGCAAGCAAAACCCCCTTGTTCATTCCGATACAATCCCACTCTCTCGCTCCTACTGTCTTTTATTGCATTAGGACAACGACGATTCAACTGTTACATGCTGCGGTAGTTGAACCCCTTTCCTCTGCATGACCTGTCATTGCCACAATAAATAGATGAAACCCACTAGCATGAGTAGTAGTTGTTTGAGCCCTGATGTGCCTACTCATTCATGCTTGTTGCCATGCCTGCTATTGCTTAGAGTTGAGTCAGGTCTTATTCATCAGGGATGAATTAGAGGTGTGAGAACATGTCCTACTGTTGTGAGCTAAGTGTGTGAACACAATTTGGTAAAGGTATCGGTGAGAGGCCATGTAGGAGTACATGGTGGGTTGTCTCATTGAAGGCGTCCTTAGGAACTGAGTTCTGTGTTTGTGATCCACGATCAGCTACTACCACGCATTGGAATGCTTAAGTGCCCCTCTCGACTTAGTAATCAACCTGATCTCTGTCCAGGAGTTGCAACTAGTTTCTGGTGTTTATAGGTTGTGTTAGTAGTCTACCAAGTGGCACCCGGTACAGGTGGTCTTGGGACAGACTAGGCACAGTGGCACGGTGTGGGCTTGGGAACCCTGCTCACATCGTTTGGGGCCGTGAGCGACACCCCGGCCGGATCTCGTTGCGGATGGAACCCGAATAGGCGATAAACCTGGACTAGAGACTTGTTGGTTAGTCAGGTCGTGGCCGACTCCCTCGCCAGGCTTCCACTTGAAGGTTGCCGAGATACACGATGTGTACATGGTGGTAAGTGGCGAGAGCGTGTGTGAAGAAGTACACCCCTGCAGGGTGATCATTATCTATTCGAATAGCCGGATTCCTCGGTTATGGAAACTTGGTCCCCTGGCATCGTTCATAGACAAGTGAAAGTGGATACTCTAAAATGCGCAAGATAAGCGTGAGTGCTATGGATGGCCTTCTCGTAGGAAGACGGGAGTGGATCCATAGTGGTGTATTTATATGGTGAATATGTGGACTCGTGTGCGCCACCTCAAAAAAGTTGCTTGCAGTCATAGTTTAGGATAGCCACAGAGTCAAAGCTGGCTTGCTGCAGTCAAACTCCACCACCCCCTTTGTTGATACTGATGCATATGTAGCTAGTTTTGATGTAAGTCTTGCTGGGTACATTTGTACTCACGTTTGCCTATTTTATGTTTTGCAGAGAGACGTCAGTCCCTCTAGTAGTTCCGTGTGGACTTTGACGTTTAGCTTGATACCTCAGCTACGATCTTGTGCCCTCGGCAGGATCTGGTAGATAGTCAGGCTTCGCAGCCTTTTTCATTTGTATATGTCTGTACTCAGACATGTTAAGCTTCCGCATGTGCTCTGAATGTTGGGTCATGAGACCCATGTTTGTTTTATCTGGCTCTTCGGAGCCTAATGAATAAATACTTTGAGTCATAGAGTTTTGGTGTGATGCCATGTTGTATTTACACATATCGAGCATATTGTGTGTATGATTGAAATGCTTGGTATGTGTGGGATCCGACAACCTAGTTGTTTATCCTTGGTAGCCTCTCTTATGGGGAATGTAGTCTTGTGCTTCCATGAGCCATAGTAGTCCGCTACAGCCCGGTTCACCGGAGTCCTGCTAGCCCAACACTACTGCTCCAGAACACTTGACTAGCCGGCATGTGATTCACTTTGTTCCTGTGTCTGCCCCTTCGGGGAAATGTCACGCGGTGACATCCGGAGTCCTGCCTAGCCTGCTATAGCCCGGTTCATCGGAGTCCTTTTAGCCCGGTGCTACAGCCCAGATTCGCACACTGCTGACCGACATGCTCGATGTTGATTCATGTATGCATGTCCCAGTAAGTTAGTGCCACTTTGGGTTCACGACTAGTCATGTCGGCCCGGGTTCTCTGTCATATGGATGCTAGAGACACTATCATATACGTGAGCCAAAAGGCGCAAACGGTCCCGGGCCATGGTAAGGCGACACCCGTGGGAATACCGTGCGTGAGGCCGTAAAGTGATTTGAGGTGTTACCGGCTAGATTGTTGTGAGTTGGAATCGGGGTCCTGACAGCTTTGGTATCAGAGTCTGACTGCCTGTAGGATTACCAAGCCAAGCTGGTCGAAGTCGTGTATAGAAATGCTTTAGTTATATAAGGGAATTGATTGTGGATGAGAACGTAAGGCTCTTTTTATTCCTTATCCTCATGACCTTCTGATCTGAGTCATCTTATCTTTTCTACGGGGTTAAAAACTAGGCTTCTTTTCTATCTCTCAGGATGATGTGTTACTAAACCGTAGTTACCTAGGATTGTTGAGTTCAAGCCTCACTATAGTGCCTACTACTTCCATATGTTCATAGCTGGCCTCAGAACCTTGATATTGTGATGTTGAGTGGTTATGCCACCATTTTGTAGGATGTCTCAAATCATTTTGAGAATTTACAACCGTTATGCTGTCCGAGTCATCCCAGGTTTCTAAACAGTCTAATGCATCTGCAAATCCCTTCCTCCGGCTCCTAATGTCCTTTTGGGCCAGATTAAGCACACTAATCGGTGAGTTGAGGTACTCTATTGCCTCGACATATATGTTGGATTTGTTATTATGACACTAGGGTATCTTAGAGTTAGTAATCTAGCCATGTTTTGTATTACCAGTGTGATGATTCTGGCCACCATTCTCAAAAGCATCTTGTGATGTTATTTAGTTAGTAGGTATTCTACTCCTGGGTTTTGAACCTGAGATTCACCCTACTTCATGTTGTTAGTATTTGCTAGTTCCCTTAAGATATTAGTAACCTTGTGATAGTCCTCGAGGTCTGTGGTATATCGTTCTTCCAATACCATGAGCCAATATGGAAGAAGTTATTTGAACCAAAAGATCACAATCAGAGTACTCTTGAGGAGTTCTCCATTCATAATTGTGACTCTGCCAGTCCCACCTCTCTGCATGGGTTATCCGGAAGAAACATGTTGAACTTGGTTCGAAATACTAATCTATGCATCCACAACTCAGAAAGTTATCTGTTCCTTGAGTTGACCCTCCTCAGCTGTATTCCGACCCTAGTCTATCAATTGATAGTCAGGAATAGTTGTGCATTCGTGTTCATCGATGCCTATTATTCTTGTGGTCCGTCAAGCCATTCTATTCCGGAATGACTAGGAGAAACAAACTCCAGTACCTCGTCCACTTTCTAGGATTGGGTCAAAGTAGTTGTATTCCATAGATTAAAATGCCAATGCAGTTTTTGTTCTGTTCTACCTTGGAGTATTACCATCTTTATATCAAGAATATCATGCAATTGCACACCATCCTATGAACTCTTGATATAGTGGTACTTCTCACCATCATTTTTCATTCCTCGTTCCCCATGTTGTTGCAACCGGAATGACGACGAATGAATTATGATGTGTGAAATGAATACTACTAGCAACTCCGGTGCTTGGTAGCTAATGGACAATAATTTCGTCCTTAGCGTGTTGGTTATTGAATCATCATCCTAAGATTGATCATACTACCTAGTCCTTATTTTTGGTTCACTCTTCGATCAATGAGTTAGGATTGTGTCAATCCCTCTCTCTTTTGATCACATCGTCTTGCCCTGAAAAGCAAGATTGTTCTCGAGCTTAGTAACATATCGGTGATTCGTGATTTTCTGAATATCCTCTCAGAAGTATCACCAGGCTATTCCCTGACCACTATGTTGAGCTCGTGATCAAGTTGGTTCCTTGTAACCACCCCTTCTCCAAGAATCTATGTTGGGTACCCCTGAGCTAGTTGGTTAAGCTGAACAACAACTTGGAGAGATGGAGGATAAAAGTTGCCTGATTTAGTTCATTTTCAAAGGGATATATCTGTGTGTGTTGAAGAAAGATGATATCTTCATCGATTGGTCCCTGTGATCAGTTGTTGGACCTATTGTCTTATCAACTTTCATTTGAGTATGGGCTATCGTCAAATCAAATAGAACCAACGATCCTCGTAATGTTGTCTTACTCGTGGTTGATACCTCGAGCATACACCATTATATCTTTTGGGTCTGACCAATGCTATCACCTTGTTCACATAATTGTGGAATTCCACTTATATGGAAACCTAGATGAATTGTTGTTGAGCCCAGTGGCAACATAATTTTCATCTTGTCCATGATTCATGTTGAACATCTAAGTTAGTGTTGGAAACTTTATAAGCATTGCCCTCATGTCCCGTTCATGAAGCATATGTTCGGATGAAATAAGTGACTTCCTCGAATACATGTGCATGTGATGCAAGTTGCCACCGTGAATTCAAGAAAGTCAATGTTGCCTCCTCTGGAATCATCCCAAGTCAGTCATACACGTGGGAAGCATGCTATGGTTTGACAGGCTCGCTACCTCCATTCCATGTGCATCTCCTAGTACACCAAGCCACTGACTCGTTTGTTCAAGGAGAAAGAGTTCCTTCATAAGAGCTAATCCGGACTTATGAAAGGACTTCGGTATCCTCATTGATGGTTCCCACCTGAACTCGGTAGTGTTTCATTGTAAGATTACTATGTGGTCATGCTTGTCTGGGACATCATGTTCACATGTATGTAGCATAACCAGCTCATGTTTTGGAGCTTGTTATCATAGTTCATCTCCTGAGAATCTCGCAGCGTCATCTCGTCGATTTTGTTGCTACCTTTCCTTTTCCAAACACATTGTTTGAAATATTCTGTTACCAACCAGATCTGTATCTCAGGCAGATATGATGGTTGGATCATTCCTAGCATTTGCATTTTGTTCCCAGCTTGCATCGCCATTGTACCAATTTCCCATGGGCTTCCCTCTCGGTAATTGTTTTTCCGGATCATCTTCCAAAGTGGACTTACCATGGGTCCCATCCATTTTCGATGATAAGAAAAATCATCCATTTCGTTGTCTTCAACAAGGTAGTCCACATCATCCATTCTAGTTTGAGTATGTCATTCTTTTGAACTCCTTCGAATGATCGGTTGTGATTGCCTTAGGTTGGTATAAAGAGTCTCAATGGTCTATGAATCAAAAGTAATTCTTTTTGCCACTTAAGGGATATTTCTGCGAGTCATCTTCCTTAAGATGTCTCGTTATGGTATCATGGCAACTCAACTCCTCGCTACGTTGACAACTGTTCACCACCTTCTTGGGCGTGAAATTGTTGCCTACCTAGTAAACCTTCATCATCTGTTCCACTCCATCTCTTTGGATGTGTACCTCGTGTCTCAGCTCGAGAGATGTTGCTATGTCTCACTCCGTGAGTTGATCCTGAGTTACCCGATCGTCGAGAAGATCGATCCCTCTAGAGTTTCCCCTTTCCTCTCATTGCTATGTTGGTTGGAGTTCACAGAGCAAGACATCGAGACAATGATGGTGATCAAATCAAAGTTCTTATGAAGTGAAACCTGGATTGTGAAGTTTGTGTTGGCTTTTTGCCTCCCTGTCTTCTTACCTCACGTCTTGAATCTCGAGGCGAGATTCTTGTTGAGTGGGGGTGAGTTGTCACATCCCTAGTTCTGGTAATGCCTAGTGCTAGCATCTGGTGTTGCATCATGTTTAAATTTTATATAAATTTGAAATAGGGGTGATCAATCCCTAGCACCAAAAGAACGCAACTAGGTTCAACTTAAAAACATTTTCAATGAACCCAAAGTGCCTCAAGAAAAGTTCATGATTTTTGGTTAAGGTAGAAAGCTCTGCCAAAAATGATGAATATATTTCTAGGACATTTTTGGATTTTTGAATTAACTCATATTGTATTTGACTTGGGGTTACAAATTCCTATAAATACTTTTATAACTCCAATCATTCTGAAAAATATTGTGGGGCTTTGGGCTAGTCCATATTGGATCCACAAATAATTTCAGAAGCAACAAAAATGGTTTAATATTATTAATAAATCAAAATAGAGAAACATAAATAAAAAATAGAAAGAAAAATAGGAAAGGAGAAAGGAAACTTACCTGGCAGCCCACCAGAGAGGCCCAAACCACCAGGCCCCTCAGCCAGTCATCCTCCACCTCCTGCCAGTGGGCAGGAGGGCGCGTGCTCGCCGCGCACTGGCACACGCGCGGCCACCTCCTGCTTTTGCCGACGCAGGAGAGGCTCCTGAAGCCGCCACACAGCACTTTGAACCCCCTCGACCGCTCCCCTCTCTCCCTACCTCCCCTCTCTCGGTATCTCTCCCAAAGCCGAGCAGAGCCGTCACCGCCGTTCGCTGCCGCCATGGCTACCGCACCCCCTCGCCCTGCCGCTGATCCCAGAAGCACCGCCACGTTCCCCTCGTCCTCTCCACCGAGCTGTACAACGACGAACGCCCTACAACGTCACCATCACCGTCGTCATCAACCTCTGCCCCGACAATCGCCACTGTCAAATTCGTCGTCGTCCGGCCTTCCCCGAGACCACCGAGCTTCTCTACGTGACCGCTGTGAGCTGCCGCTCCGAACCCCTCTCTTCCCCACCTAGTTTGTGCCATGTATGGCCCCATGTGTCGGCGTCCGGCCTTCCCCGAGACCACTAAAAAATAGTTTAAGTTTAATCTAAACACAATGGCCCCATGTGTCGGCGTTGACCTCGCTGACGTGGCCGTTGCCCGGACCCACCTGTCTGTGACACTAAGTGTCTCAGGGTCACTGACCAGTGGGTCCCACTGGTCAGGTTTGACCTCGACCGTGCCCCGTTGACCTGCTGACATCATGATGATGTCAGGCTGACGCAGCAATCCTTTTCTGGAATTTAAATAAATCTTAAATGATTTGTTTAATTCAGAAAATATCCAAAACTTTGAAAAATCATAGAAATTAATCTATAGCTCCAAATGAAATAAATTATATATGAAAAATTATCAGAAAAATTCAAGGAATCCATCTGTACCATTTTCATGCATGTTTGAACAATGTTTGTCATTTGTTTTGGACAAAACAAATAAAGGGCATTTAAATAATCATATATGGAGTTGGAATTTGAATCATGTATTCAAACCAACTTCATTTAAATCATAGCTAGATGCATTAGCTCAAATCACAGCATATTGCCATGTCATGATCATGCATCATATTGTGGCATTGCATTGATTGTGTTCTTTCTCAGTTACCGGTGTTTGTCCACTCTCGATAGACATGGTTCCGACGATGTGATCGATGACACCAATGAAGAACTATACTATCTTCAGAAGTGCCAGGCAAGCAAAACCCCCTTGTTCATTCCGATACAATCCCACTCTCTCGCTCCTGCTCTCTTTTACTGCATTAGGACAACAACGATTCAACTGTTACATGCTGCGGTAGTTGAACCCCTTTCCTCTGCATGACCTGTCATTGCCACAATAAATAGATGAAACCCACTAGCATGAGTAGGAGTTGTTTGAGCCCTGATGTGCCTACTCATTCATGCTTGTTGTCATGCCTGCTATTGCTTACAGTTGAGTCAGGTCTAATTCATCGGGGATGAATTAGAGGTGTGAGAACATGTCCTACTGTTGTGAGCTAAGTGTGTGAACACAATTTGGTAAAGGTATCGGTGAGAGGCCATGTAGGAGTACATGGTGGGTTGTCTCATTCAAGCCGTCCTTAGGAACTGATTTTTGTGTTTGTGATCCATGATCAGCTACTACCACGCATTGGAATGCTTAAGTGCTCCTCTCGACTTATTAATCAACCTGATCTTTGTCCAGGAGTTGCAACTAGTTTCTGGTGTTTGTAGGTTGTGTTAGTAGTCTACCAAGTGGCACCCGGTATAGGTGGGCTTGGTACAGACTAGGCACAGTGGCACGGTGTACCAAGTGGCACCTGGATGGTGGGCTTGGGAACCTTGCTCACATCGTTTGGGGCCGTGAGCGACACCCCGGCCGGATCTCCTTGCGGATGGAACCCGAATAGGCGATAAACCTGGCCTAGAGACTTGTCGGTTAGTCAGGTCGTGGCCGACTCCCTCGCCAGGCTTCCGCTTGAAGGTTGCTGAGACACACGATGTGTACATGGTGGTAAGTGGTGAGAGCGTGTGTGAAGAAGTACACCCCTGCAGGGTTATCATTATCTATTCGAATAGCCGGATTCCTCGGATATGGAAACTTGGACCCCTTGCATCGTTCATAGACAAGTGAAAGTGGATACTCTAAAATGCGCAAGATAAGCGTGAGTGCTATGGATGGCCTTCTCGTAGGAAGACGGGAGTGGATCCATATTGGTGTATTAATATGGTGAATATGTGGACTCGTGTGCGCCACCTCCAAAGAGTTGCTTGCAGTCATAGTTTAGGATAGCCAATGAGTCAAGGCTGGCTTGCTGCAGTCAAACTCCACCACCCCCTTTGTTGATACTGATGCATATGTAGCTAGTTCTGATGTAAGTCTTGATGGGTACATTTGTACTCACGTTTGCCTATTTTATGTTTTGCAGAGAGACGTTAGTCTCGTTAGTAGTTCCGTGTGGAATTCGATGTTTAGCTTGATACCTCAGCTACAATCTTATGCCCTCGGCAGGATCTGGTAGATAGTCAGGCTTCTCAGCCTATTTCATTTGTAGATATTTGTACTCAGACATGTTAAGCTTCCGCATGTGCTTTGACTTGTATGCTCTGAATGTTGGGTCGTGAGAGTCATGTTTGTTTTATCTCGCTCTTCGGAGCCTAATGAATAAATACTTTGAGTCGCAGAGTTTTGTTGTGATGCCATGTTGTATTTACACATATCGAGCATATTGTGTGTATGATTGAAATGCTTGGTATGTGTGGGATCCGACAACCTAGTTGTTCATCCTTGGTAGCCTCTCTTATGGGGAAATGTAGTCTTATGCTTCCATGAGCCATAGTAGTCCGCTACAGCCTGGTTCACCGGAGTCCTGCTAGCCTAGCACTACTACTCCGGAACACTTGACTGGCCGGCATGTGATTCACTTCGTTCCTGTGTCTGTCCCTTCGGGGAAATGTCACGCGGTGACATCTGGAGTCCTGGCTAGCCTGCTACAGCCCGGTTCACCGGAGTCCTGTTAGCCCAGTGCTAGAGCCCGGATTCGCACGCTGCTGACCAACATGCTCGATGTTGATTCATGTATTCCTGTCCCCGTAAGTTAGTGCCACTTTGGGTTCATGGCTAGTCATGTCGGCCTGGGTTCTCTGTCATATGGATGCTAGCGACACTATCATATATGTGAGCCAAAAGGCGCAAACGGTCCCGGGCCATGGTAAGGCAACACCCATGGGAATACCGTGCGTGAGGCCGCAAAGTGATATGAGGTGTTACCGGCTAGATCGTCGTGACTTGGAATCGGGGTCCTGACACGGGATCCCAAGGACCATTTGGCAGCGGAGAAGCAAATCGCGGCCGCACGCGCAGATGAGGTCGCGATGGCTACCATTCGTGTCGACCCCCAGATCTTAGAGGAGCACCTCGCCATCGAGGCCACCGTCGACACCTTGCACGCCACCGACGCGACGCGGTTGGCTGTTTGGTTCAATTCTGCAATGCGATGTTCAATTGTTGTGGGTGCATTCAATTATTCTATACCATGTGAAGAATAAATTGAATTTGGGTGTAGTAAATACATCAAAAAAAATAAAATTGCTATATTTCCGAGTTGTTAAGCATGCTTGGTTTGGTTAACTGTCTGATCTTCTATTAGGAGTATGTTATATTGTGCAATGTGGTGCTCAGTTAATGTTTGGTTTATTTGTTGTGGTGTTTAGCTAACTGCTTGGTTCAATTCTGCAATGCGATGTCCAATTGTCGTGGGTAAAATTTTGTATTATTGTGCACGTGATGAATAAATCAAATTTGGCTGCACTTAATACGTGAGAAACATATAGAAGTGCTATATTTCCTAGTTCTTAATCATGCTTGATTTGGATAAATGGGTTTTCCATGTGGCTTGAATTAATCTGATGAATCTGCAATGTGCTTATTTTTCATCAACATATTTTACTGATAGCATGTGAACCCTTACTTAACCTGATGACTAACTACCTTATATGTGTTGCAGGGAAACAATGGGAAGTACTGAGGTTTACAATCGAGGTTAGCACGTGCATGGTCCGTTGTCTAATAGCAAATTATTGTGCAATTGCAGGAACCATTCTGATATTTAGGTTTTTAACAATTTGGTCTTGCACATGTAGGTCCTACTTCCAGTGGTTTTGACCCACTGTTCGACCCTTTTTGCATATGGGGAAATGAGTTGTCCATGAATATCAGTCAAGTCATGAAACTCAGAAAGATTGTTAGGATAAAGAAATTAGCGACAAAAAACAACAAGATCTTTGTCTGCACAATGAAGAAGACATCAGTTCACTACAGGATGGTACTAACTATTATACCTTGCCTTTTTTATTCCTTTGCCCCATTTCCAATATACAGAAGATATTTATGCACATCCTTGTTTTCAGGCCTTTCTAAACAAGTTCACTGATGATTACCTCTCAAACCACCTCTATGGTCAGGAGCGAGGAAGGTTTTCATACAAGACCCACGGTTCAATATTGAAGTGTTCCTAAAGATACGAAGGACAGACGGTCAATCATCCACAGGGACTGGCCTAAAGTTGCAAAGACCTTCAACATGAATGAAGGCTCAATATTCGCCTTCCGCTTCAGCAGTTTTCCAGATGAGATGCATCTGTCTATATACCATCTATGATGCTAATTTCGAAAGGTTCTACATGTGTCATGTGAAACTTGGTGCTGGTGGAGTTGTGTAATGGGGTACCTGAGTGCTGAAGCTATATCGTGTTGTACTCTGATGTATTTTAGTTATGAAATTCTGCTTCCTTAATATGGAAATGAAATATATTATGTGCTTAATATGAATGTCAATTAGATTAATTAATGGATTATTAATAATAGGGCAATTAGCCTGCTAATGGTGAATTAGCCTGCTAATTGGGTTTTGCTATTGCAAACGGTTATTGAAAAAATACCGTGGGCGATGACCTCAGGCAACGCACATAGTTTCTAGGAATAAACCGTGTTGGATCAATGAACAATCACACATGACTTTCCCTTGAAAACTGTTTGCGTTAGGCCACCTTGTGCAAACGTTTACCACATAAAAATTGTGTGTGATGGATAGCCTTTGCCACACAGTTTCTTTTATGGACCCTGTGTGATACATTCAATAACACAAATGATTTAACAGGAAAAATTGTGTGTGATGTACCTGTGAACGGAAAAGTTTTCCTTGGAGCGACTGTGTGGGATGTACATATGAACGAAAACATTTAGTGGGGACTGACTGTGTGGGATGTACTTGCGACCAGAAACAATTTCGCCTGTATAATTGTATTCTCTACTGTATGTATTTCCATATTTGAGCGCTCGCCGGTCGCACACGACCTGATTTTGCCGAGCGTGTGTGCTAAGAGGCATATCCCCGATGGTTTCTGGGTTGTGTGGGAAGGACCCCCCCCTATCGCCCACACTCACTAGGCGACGGTTCCAAATGCCGTCACGGAAAGGGGTTAAAAATCATTTGTATAGCACCGATGCGTACTAGTGTCTCAGCTATTCCATTTTGTAGACAATGGTAGGAGGATGAAGAACTTCATCCCAGCCCTCCATGTGGGAGGATAGGTCATCGCAGATCAGCCGGGCAAAGAGGAGGCTTTTTTCATGCTTATAGAGATTTGCTGGGGAGAGAAGAGACACCGAAGCACTCGCTTGACCTTGGGGCTTTTGGCATTCACGCAGTTGACCTATCTGAACAAGAGTATGTATTCTTGAAAGAGGAAATTTGGGCTATGGTGAAGGACATGCCGTCGGACAAAGCCCCGGGGCCAGATGGTTTTGTTGGCCTTTTTTTCGAAAAGGCTTGGGAGATCATTAAAGGATATCTGATTGCAGCTCTGCACAAGCTTTTTCTGGGCAATGGTATTGGCTTTGGGCGGCTAAACAAGGCCCTCATAACGCTCATTCCTAAATCACCTGAAGCTTGCTTCATCAATGACTTCAAGCCGATCAGCCTAGTTCATAGTATGCCAAAACTCGCATCTAAGTTGCTGGCAACAAGATGAAGGCCGAGGATGGCCGAGCTGGTGCATATAAATCAATATGGGTTCATAAAGGGCCGACACATACATGACAACTTTCTGTTGGTCTGGCAAATGGCCCGAAGATTGCACAAAAGGAAGGCCAAAGGTGTGCTACTGAAGCTAGATATCTCTAGGGCTTTCGACTCGCTATCTTGGCCTTTCCTTTTTGAGATTCTAAGAGTAAAAGGTTTCACTGAGCGCTGGATAGCGTGGATTGCTACTTTACTTACTCCGACAAGCTCTAGAGTGGTGGTTAATGGATCGACCGGGCCAAAATTCATGTAGGCAAAGGGGCTGAGGCAAGGAGATTCAATCTCGCCCCTCATCTTTTGTCATTGCCATGGATGTGTCAACAGAAATTGTGATGAAGACACATGAGCTGAGATGTTGAGCAACATGAATGGCTGTAACCTAATGCAGCGACTATCTCTTTACGCAGAATGATACGTCTCCAACGTATCTATAATTTTTGATTGCTCCATGCTATATTATCTACTGTTTTGGACATTATTGGGCTTTATTATCCACTTTTATATTATTTTTGGGACTAACCTCTTAACCAGAGGCCCAACCCAGAATTGTTGTTTTTGCCTGTTATAGGGTTTCGAAGAAAAGGAATATCAAATGGAGTCCAAATGTAATGAAATCTTTGGGAACTTGATTTCCTCAACGAATAGGACCCAGGAGACTTGGACCCTACGTCAAGACACAAAAGAGGAGGCCACGAGGTAGGGGGCGCGCCTACCCCCCCCCCAGGCACGCCCTCCACCCTCGTGGGCCCCCTGTTGCTCCACAGACGTACTCCTTCCTCCTATATATACCTACGTACCCCAAACGATCAGATACGGAGCCAAAACCCTAATTCCACAGCCGCAACTTTCTGTATCCACGAGATCCCATATTGGGGCCCGTTCCAGAGCTCCGCCGGAGGGGGCATCGATCACGGAGGGCTTCTACATTAACACCATAGCCCCTCCGATGAAGTGTGAGTAGTTCACCTCGGACCTACGGTTCCATAGTTAGTAGCTAGATGGCTTCTTATCTCTTTTTGGATCTCAATACAATGTTCTCCCCTCTCTTGTGGTGAACTATGCGATGTAATCTTCTTTTTGCGGTGTGTTTGTTGAGACCGATGAATTGTGCGTTTATGATCAAGTCTATCTGTGAACAATACTTGAATCTTCTCTGAATTATTTTATGTATGATTGGTTATCTTTGCAATTCTCTTCAAATTATCAGTTTGGTTTGGCCTACTAGATTGATCTTTCTTGCAATGGGAGAAGTGCTTAGCTTTGGGTTCAATTTTGCGGTGTCCTTTCCCAGTGACAGTAGGGGCAGCAAGGCACGTATTGTATTGTTGCCATCGAGGATAACAAGATGGGGTTTTCATCATATTGCATGAGTTTATGCCTCTACATCATGTCATCTTGCTTAAGGCATTACTCTGTTTTCATTAACTTAATACTCTAGATGTATGCTGGATAGCGGTCGATGAGTGGAGTAATAGTAGTAGATGCAGGCAGGAGTCGGTCTACTTGTCTCGGACATGATGCCTATATACATGATCATGTGTATATATTCTCATAACTATGCTCAATTCTATCAATTGCTCAACAGTAATTTGTTCACCCACCTTAGAATACGTATGCTCTCGAGAGAAGCCACTAGTGAAACCTATGGCCCCCAGGTCTATCTTCATCATATTAATCTCCTACTACTTAATTATTTCCTTTGCTTTTTACTTTGCTTTTACTTTACTTTGCATCTTTATCATAAAAATACCAAAAATCTTATCTTATCATATCTATCAGATCTCACTCTCGTAAGTGGCCCTGTAGGGATTGACAACCCCTTATCGCGTTGGTTGCGAGGATTTATTTGTTGTGTGCAGGTGCGAGGGACTGGCGCGTAGCCTCCTACTAGATTGATACCTTGGTTCTCAAAAACTGAGGGAAATACTTACACTACTTTGCTGCATCATCCCTTCCTCTTTGGGGAAAACCAACGCAGTGCTCAAGAGGTAGCAAGAAGGATTTCTGGTGCCGTTGCCGGGGAGGTCTATGCAAAAGTCAATATACCAAGTACCCATCACATACCCTTATCTCCCGCATTACATTATTTTCCATTTGCCTCTCGTTTTTCCTCTCCCCCACTTCACCCTTGCCGTTTTATTCGCCCTCTCTCTCTCTATCCTCCCTCTCTTTCTCTATTTGCCTCTTTTTGCCCGCTTGCTTTTTGTTTGCTTGTGTGTTAGTTAGCTTGTTTGTCACGATGGCTCAAGATAACACTAAATTGTGTGACTTCACCAATACCAACAACAATGATTTTATTAGCACTTCGATTGCTCCTCTTACCGATGCCGAATCTTGTGAAATTAATACTGCTTTGCTGAATCTTGTCATGAAAGATCCGTTTTCCGGCCTTCCTAGTGAAGATGCCGCTACCCATCTAAATAGCTTCGTTGATTTGTGTGATATGCAAAAGAAGGAACATGTGGATAATGATATTGTTAAATTGAAGCTACTTCCTTTTTCGCTTAGGGATCGTGCTAAAGCTTGGTTTTCGTCTTTGCCTAAAAATAGTATTGATTCATGGAACAATTGCAAAGATGCTTTTATCTCTAAGTATTTTCCTCCCGCTAAGATCATCTCTCTTAGAAACAATATTATGAATTTTAACCAACTTGATCATGAACATGTTGCACAAGCTTGGGAGAGAATGAAACTAATGATACGTAATTGCCCTACTCATGGTTTAAATTTGTGGATGATTATACAAAAAATTTATGCCGAATTGAATTTTGCTTCTAGAAATCTTTTAGATTCGGCCGCGGGAGGCACTTTTATGGAAATCACTTTAGGATAAGCTACTAAACTCCTAGATAATATTATGGTTAATTATTCTCAATGGCATACTGAAAGATCTACTAATAAAAAGGTGCATGCGATAGAAGAAATTAATGTTTTGAGTGGAAAGATGGATGAACTTATGAAATTATTTGCTAGTAAGAGTGTTTCTTCTGATCCTAATGATATGCCCTTGTCTACTTTGATTGAGAATAATAATGAATATATGGATGTGAATTTTGTTGGTAGGAACAATTTTGGTAACAACGCATATAGAGGAAATTTCAATCCTAGGCCTTATCCTAGTAATCCCTCTAATAATTATGGTAATTCCTACAACAATTCTTATGGAAATTATAATAAGATGCCCTCTGATTTTGAATCCAATATTAATGAATTTATTACTTCGCAAAAGAATTTTAATGCTTTGATGAAGAAAAATTGCTTAAGATTGATGAGTTGGTTAGGAACGTTCATAGAATTTCTCTTGATGTTGATTCTTTGAAACTTAGATCTATTCCAGCTAAGCAAGATATCAATGAGTCTCTCAAATCCATGAGAATTTCCATTGATGAGTGCAAAGAAAGAACCGCTAGGATGCATGCTAAGAAAGATGCCTTTATAAGAGCGTGTTCTTCTAGTTCCTATGGAAATAAAGATGAAGATCTAAAAGTTATTGATGTGTCCCCTATTAAATCTTTGTTTCTCAATATGAATCTTGATAATGATGGGACTGAATATGATCCACCTTTACCTAGAAGACGTTCCAAGAATTCGGATTTTTTTATCTTGATGCTAAAATTGATAAAAGTGGGATTGAAGAAATTAAAACCCTAGATGTTGCTAAACCCACTATTATGGATTTCAAGGAATTTAACTATGAAAATTGCTCTTTGATTGATTGTATTTCCTTGTTGCAATCCGTGCTAAATTCTCCTCACGCTTATAGTCAAAATAAAGCGTTTACTAAACATATCGTTGATGCCTTGATGCAATCTTATGAAGAAAAACTTGAATTGGAAGTTTCTATCCCTAGAAAACTTTATGATGAGTGGGAACCAACTATTAAAATGAAAAATAAAGATCATGAATTCTATGCTTTATGTGATTTGGGTGCTAGTGTTTCCACGATTCCAAAGACTTTGTGTGATTTGTTAGGTTTGTGTGATTTTGATGATTGCTCTCTAAACTTGCAACTTGCGGATTCCACTATTAAGAAACCTATGGGAAGAATTAATGATGTTCTTATTGTTGAAAATAGGAATTATGTGCCCGTAGATTTTATTGTTCTTGACATAAATTGCAACCCTTCATGTGCTATTATTCTTGGTAGACCTTTCCTTAGAACGATTGGTGCAATTATTGATATGAATAAAGAAAATATTAGATTCCAATTTCCATTAAGGAAAGGCATGGAACATTTTCCTAGAAATAAAATTAAATTACCTTATGAATCAACCATAAGAGCAACTTATGGATTGCCTACCAAAGATGGCAATACCTAGATCTATCCTTGCTTGTTATGCCTAGCTAGGGGCGTTAAACGATAGCGCTTGTTGGGAGGGAAACCAATTTTATTTTTATTCCTTGCTTTTTGCCCCTGTTTAGTAATAAATAATTTATCTAGTCTCTGTTTTTGTTGTGTTTTTTGTGTTTAATTAGTGTTTGTGCCAAGTAGAACCGTTGGGAAGACTTGGGGAAAGTCTTGTTACACTTGCTGTAAAAAACAGAAACTTTAGCGCTCACGAGAACTGCTGCCATTTTTATTTGGAAAGTTCTATTTAGTTAATTCTTTTTGCAGATGATTAACAGATAAATTCCTCACGTCCAGAAAGTTATTTTAGAATTTTTGGTGTTCAGATATTGCGCTACCTACAGATTACTACAGACTGTTCTGTTTTTGAGAGATTCTGTTTTTTTGTGTGTTGTTTGCTTATTTTGAAGAATCTATGGCTATTAACTAGTTAATAAACCACAGAGAAGTTGGAATACAGTAGGTTTAACACCAATATAAATAAAGAATGAGTTCATTACAGTACCTTGAAGTGGTCTTTTGTTTTCTTTCGCTAACGAAGCTCACGAGATTTTCTACTTTGAGTTCTGTGTTGTGAAGTTTTCAAGTTTTGGGTAAAGATTTGATGGATTATGGAACAAGGAGTGGAAAGAGCCTAATCTTGGGGATTCCCATGGCACCCCCAAGATAATCTAAGGACAACTAAAAGCCAAAGCTTTGGGATGCCCCGGAAGGCATCCCCTCTTTCGTCTACTTCTATCGGTAACTTTACTTGGAGCTATGTTTTTATTCACCACATGATATGTGTTTTGCTTGGAGCGTCTCGTATGATTTGAGTCATTATTTGTTAGTTTACCACAATCATCCTTGCTGTACACACCTTTTGAGAGAGCCATACATGAATTGGAATTTGTTAGAATACTCTATGTGCTTCGCTTATATCTTTTGAGTTATATAGTTTTGCTCTAGTACTTCACTTATATCTTTTAGAGCATGGTGGTGGATTTGTTTTATAGAAACTATTGATCTCTCATGCTTCACTTAGGTTATTTTGAGAGTCTTAAATAGCATGGTAATTAGCTTAAAAATCCTAATATGCTAGGTATTCAAGATTAGTAAAATTTTCTTATGAGTGTTTTGAATACTAAGAGAAGTTTGATGCTTGATGATTGTTTTGAGATATGGAGGTAATAATATCAAAGTCGTGCTAGTTGAGTAGTTGTGAAATTGAGAAATGCTTGTGTTGAAGTTTGCAAGTCCCGTAGCATGCATGTATGGTAAACGGTATGTAACAAATTTCAAACATGAGGTGTTATTTGATTGTCCTCCTTATGAGTGGCGGTCTGGGACGAGCGATGGTATTTTCCTACCAATCTATCCCCCTAGGAGCATGCGCGTCGTGCCAAGGTTTTTGATGACTTGTAGATTTTTGCAATAAATATGTGAGTTCTTTATGACTAATGTTGAGTCCATGGATTATACGCACTCTCACCCTTCCATCCTTGCTAGCCTCTTCGGTACTGTGCATTGCCTTTCTCACATTGAGAGTTGGCGCAAACTTCGTCGGTGCATCCAAACCCCGTGATATGATACGCTCTTTCACACATAAACCTCCTTATATCTTCCTCAAAACAGCCACCATACCTACCTATTATGACATTTCCATAGCCATTCTGAGATATATTGCCATGCAACTTTCCACCATTCCGTTTATCATGACACATTCATTATTGTCATATTGCTTAGCATGATCATGTAGTTGACATAGTATTTGTGGCAAAGCCACTGATCACAATTCTTTCATACATGTCACTCTTGGTCCATTGCATATCCCGGTACACCGCCAGAGGCATTCATATAGAGTCATACTTTGTTCTAGTATCGAGTTGTAATCATTGAGTTGTAAATAAATAGATGTGTGATGATCATCATTTTCTAGAGTGTTGTCCCAAGTGAGGAATTATAAAAAAAATGAGAAAAGCCATATAAAAAAGAGAAAGGCCAAATAAAAAAATGAGAGAAAAAGAGAGAAGGGACAATGTTACTATCCTTTGCCACACTTGTGCTTCAAAGTAGCACCGTAATCTTCATAATAGAGAGTCTCTTGTTTTGTCACTTTCATATACTAGTGGGAATTTTCATTATAGAACTTGGCTTGTATATTCCAACAATGGGCCTCCTCAAGTGCCCTAGGTCTTCGTGAGCAAGAAAGTTGGATGCACACCCACTTAGTTTCTTTTGTTCAGCTTTCATACATTTATAGCTCTAGTGCATCCGTTGCATGGCAATCCCTACTCCTTGCATTAACATCGATCGGTGGGCATCTCCATAGTCCATTGATTAGCCTCGTTCATGTGAGACTTTCTTCTTTTTGTCTTCTCCACATAACCCCCCTCATTATATTCTATTCCACCCATAGTGCTATGTCCATGGCTCGCACTCATATATTGCGTGAAAGTTTATAGGTTTGAGATTACTAAAGTATGAAACAATCGCTTGGCTTGTCATCGGGGTTGTGCATGATGAGAGCATTCTTGTGTGACGAAAATGGAGCTGACTAAACTATATGATTTTGTAGGGATGAACTTTCTTTGACCATGTTATTTTGAGAAGACATAATTGCTTTGTTAGTATGCTTGAAGTATTATTATTTTTATGTCAATGTGAACTTTTGTCTTGAATCTTTCGGATCTGAATATTCATACCACAATTAAGAAGAATTACATTAAAATTATGCAAATTAGCGCTCCGCATCAAAAATTCTGTTTTTATCATTTACCTACTCGAGGATGAGCAGGAATTAAGCTTGGGGATGCTAGATATGTCTCCAACGTATCTATAATTTTTGATTGCTACATGCTATATTATCTACTGTTTTGGACATTATTGGGCTTTATTATCCACTTTTATATTATTTTTGGGACTAACCTATTAACCGGAGGCCCAGCCTAGAATTGCTGTTTTTTGCCTGTTTTAGGGTTTCGAAGAAAAGGAATATCAAACGGAGTCCAAACGGAATGAAACCTTCGGGAACGTGATTTTCTCAACGAACAAGACCGAGGAGACTTGGACCGTACGTCAAGACACAAAAGAGGAGGCCACGAGGTAGGGGGCACGCCTACCCCCCCCCCCCAGGCGCGCCCTCCACCCTCATGGGCCCCCTGTTGCTCCACCGACGTACTCCTTCCTCCTATATATACCTACGTACCCTCAAACGACCAGATACGGAGCCAAAACACTAATTCCATCGCCCCAACTTTCTGTATCCATGAGATCCCAATTTGGGGCCTGTTCCGGAGCTCCGCCGGAGGGAGCATCGGTCACGGAGGGCTTCTACATCAACACCATAGCCCCTCCGATGAAGTGTGAGGAGTTCACCTCAGACCTACGGGTCCATAGTTAGTAGCTAGATGGCTTCTTCTCTCTTTTTGGATCTCAATACAATGTTCTCCCCCTCTCTTGTGAAGAACTATTCGATGTAATCTTCTTTTTGCGGTGTGTTTGTTGAGATCGATGAATTGTGGGTTTCTGATCTAGTCTTTCTATGAACAATATTTGAATCTTCTCTAAATTCTTTTATGTATGATTGGTTATCTTTGCAAGTCTCTTCGAATTATCAGTTTGGTTTGGCCTACTAGATTGATCTTTCTTGCAATGGGAGAAGTGCTTAGCTTTGGGTTCAATCTTGCGGTGTCCTTTCCCAGTGACAATAGGGGCAGCAAGGCACGTATTGTATTGTTGCCATCGAGGATAACAAGATGGGGTTTTCATCATATTGCATGAGTTTATCCCTCTACATCATGTCATCTTGCTTAAGGCGTTACTCTGTTTTCATTAACTTAATACTCTAGATGCATGCTGGATAGCGGTCGATGAGTGGAGTAATAGTAGTAGATGCAGGCAGGAGTCGGTCTACTTGTCTCGGACATGATGCCTATATACATGATCATGCCTAGATATTCTCATAACTATGCTCAATTCTGTCAATTTCTCAACAGTAATTTGTTCACCCACCGTAGAATACTTATGCTCTCGAGAGAATCTACTAGTGAAACCTATGGCCCCGGGGTCTATCTTCATCATATTAATCTCCTACTACTTAGTTATTTCCTTTGCTTTTTACTTTTCTTTTACTTTAGTTTGCATCTTTATCATAAAAATACCAAAAATATTATCTTATCATATCTATCAGATCTCACTCTCGTAAGTGGCCGTGTAGGGATTGACAACCCCTTATCGCATTGGTTGCGAGGATTTATTTGTTTTGTGCAGGTGCGAGGGACTGGCGCGTAGCCTCCTACTGGATTGATACCTTGGTTCTCAAAAACTGAGGGAAATACTTACGTTACTTTGCTGCATCATCCCTTCCTCTTCAGGATAAACCAACGCAGTGCTCAAGAGGTAGCATAGACGACGTTGTGTTTTCCAACAAACCCACAGTGACGGATCTGTTTTTTTGTCAAGGAAGTGCTTGGGATATTTGGAGAAGCATCGGGACTGAAAATTAACTATGGCAAATCTACGGCTATTATGATCAGGGCAGGTGATGACGATGAAAAACTAGTGAAGGAGGCTTTGCCATGGAAAATGGAGAACTTCCCGTGCAAATACCTGGGGATACAACTTAGCATCAAGCAGTTAAAGAGATCAGAGTGGCAACTGGTGGTAGATGCTGCACTTCGCATTGTCCTGGGATGGCAAAGAGGGTTTGTGACTAGGCCAGGAAGATTGATACTAGGAAATCAGGTTATGAGGGTGCGGACGACCCACCATTTGATTGTTGTTGAGGCTCCAAATTGGCACTAGAGTGGGTGGACAAGGGATGCCGTGCCTTCTTCTGGGATGGATCATAGGAAATCCATGGCGGCCGGTGTTTGGTGTCTTCGAAGTGTGTATGTTGACCCAAAGAGCTTGGAGGTTTGGGAGATATTGATCTGTTCAAGCAAGGGATAGCACTTAGGATGAGGTGGGAGTGGCTGTCAAGGACTAATGACACGAGGCCATGGCAAGGCCTGAACTGGACCCCAGATAAACAAGCAAGTGTAGCATTGCTAGTCTTGTGAAGTGGCAGGTTGGCGAGGGAAGGAAAGTTCTATTCTAGAAGGATAGATGGATCAGTGGGGCCACGATCGGCGAGTTGGCACCGCTGGTTTATCGACGAGTCAGAACACAAACTGTCAATAGAAGGTGTGTGTAGGATGCGTTGTGGATGCATGGCTGGACGAATGACATAGTAGGTCAGATATGCACGGAAGGGCTGGCTGAATTCATTAGCTTGTGGGAGATACTGATTGATCTACAGCTGGAGCCTGGGACCGGAGACAAACTAATTTGGACTTGGAACCGTGAAAGAGTGTACACGGCCTCTTCGACATACAAGATGTAATGCATGGGAGGGATCCGATTTCAGTCTTATGCTGCTATATGGAAGTGTTGGGCTCCGCTCATGTGCAAGATTTTCATGTGGCTGGCAGTGCAATACAGGCTCTAGATGGCGGACATATTATTTTGACATGGTTTACAGGACCAACGGTCGCCATGCTATCTTTGTGAGCAGGAGGAGGACACAGTTGACCACATTACCATGCAATGTGTGTTTGTGAGGCAGGTGTGGTGCCTTTGCTTCTGCAGAATGAGCATTAACCCATATCTCTGCCCGACTAACCATTGCAGGATTGGTGACTGGTGGAATGCTATAAGGAAGCATATACCAAAGAGGCAGCGGAAGGGTTTTGACTCAGTGGTCACGTGATCAGCTGGAACCTTTGGAAGCAACGCAATGGGAGGGTCTTTGGCAGGAATGACCTAAGAAATGTAGGAGGAATTGTGGACCTCATCTATCAAGAACTGGATATGTGGACCAGAGCAAGATCCACCATAGTAGCTACGTGCGGTGAGTAGTAGGGTAGGATTTGGATGGGTGGAGGGTACGGTGGATGCGCCATTTGAGGGCCATCTACTTGTCATGTAATCTCTTGTACATAACTTTCTCTCTTCTATAAAGCTATGGTACACCTTTGGCGTACCCTCAAAAAAAATATCTTCATTGATTGTCCTCGTGAGCAATTGTTGGACCTATTGTCTTATCGAAATCTTTGATTTGCGTATGGGCTATCGTCAAATCAAATCAGAACCAACGATGTTCCTAATGTTGTCTTACTCGCGGTTGTCCCTCGAGCAGACACCATTATATCTTTTGGGTCTGACAAATACTATCGCCTTGTTCACATAGTTGTGGAATTCCATCTTCATGGGAATCTTGATGACTTGTTGTTGAGCCCATCGGCAATTTCTATCTCCTCCATAATTCATGATGAACATTAAGCTAGCATTGGAAATTTGTGTAAGCATTTTCTTCGTCTCCCATTCATGAAGCATATGTTTGGATGAAAGAACTGACTTCCTCTAGTTCATGTGCATTCGATGCGAGTTGCCGCCATGGATTCGAGAAAGTTTGTTTTTGCTTTCTTTGGGATCATCCCAAGTCAGTCATGCATGTGCGAAGTATTCTATGGTTTGGTAGATTAACTATCTCCATTCCATATGTATTCCCTAGAACACCAAGCCACTGATTGATTTGTTCAAGGAGAAGAAGTTTCTTCTTAAGGGCTAATCCGGACTTATGTAAGGACTTCGATATCCTCGTTGATGGTTCCAACTAGAACTCGGTAGTGTTTTGTTGTAAGAGTTCTATGGTCATGGTTGTCCTGCACATCATGTTCACATGTGTCTTGTGAAGCAACTCATGTTTTGGAGATTGCCACCGTAGTTCATTTCCTGAGAATCTCACAACATCATATCATCGGGTTGTGTTGCAACCTTCTTTTCCAGACATGTTGTCTAAAATATCATGTTACCAACCAGAACTGAATCTCAGGCAGATATGATGGTTGGAACTTTTCCAAGATCTATGATGTAGGTCCCTACAAGGTTCATGTTATGGCCGACATACCTAGTCGGAAGGTCTATTATCGTAGTATCTTGAATGAGCAATTTGTCCATCTTTTCCATGAGGATTTCATGCGGCTTATTCTAGAAGTTGTTCCTTATGGATTTTGTGCTTCCAAGGTCCGACCTATACATGATGGCCATGGTAATTCTTTTAATCATGATCGTGATATCTAGTACATCAAGGAGAACAATAGAAGCAGAGTGCTAAATGTCTCTTGGTCGATCCTCCAGGTTTTGTTCCTTGGCATTGCTAAGGAAAAATCTGAGAAAGTGTTGTCTTCCTTCGCATCTACATCGTCCATCACTATTCATCATGGAAATATGATGTGTTGCAAGGATCCTCGGCATGGATGTTGGTAAGACCTTGATGAGTAAGGAAATGCTCAAGTTCTTGATAGCATGCTCAGTCACTGGGTTATATCCTCGGCATCATCCGAGATGTGTTTTTCGTTTGCTGAGTTATCTTATAACTCTAGTTTTCTTTCCAAACTGAGTATGACATTTCTCCGAACTCCTTCAAACGATCATTTGTGATTTTCCTTAGGCTGGTTTAGAGAGTTTCAATGATCTATTTATCAAAAGTAATTCTTTTAGCCACTTAAGGGAATAATTCTACGAGTTACTTTCGCTAAGGTGCCCCGTTATGGAATCGTGGCAATTATTTCATTGCTATCTTGAAACCATGCACCATCCTACCTAAGTGTAGAATTGTTGCGTACCAATCTGAACCTTCATCATCTACTTCTTCCCATCACTTCTCATATGTGTTTTGTCTCTCAGCTCAAGAGATGTTTCTACGTCTCATTCCATGAGTTGATCTTGTGATCATTAAGATGATACATCCTTGTAGAGTTGTCTTGCTCTTTTGTCATCGTGTTGGGTGAAGATCTTGAAAGCAAAGATGTCAAGACAAATATGATGCAATGAATAAATATCTACAATGCGGGCAGTTAGATCATGAAGTTTGTGTTAGCGTTGTGTCCCCTCCGTCTTCTTACCTCACATCTTGAATCTCGGGACGAGATTCTTGTTTAGTGGGGGTGAGTTGTCATAGCCCTAGCTTAGCCTTTGCCTGTCATCGCATAAGCATCCATGCATCATGTTTAAATTTTTGAAACTTGAAATGGGGATGTTGAAACCCTAGCACCAAATGGAATTCAACCAGGCTCAACCTAAAATAATTTTCAATGAACCTGAAATGACCCTCATAAATGTTCATCATTTTTGAATTGGTCTAGAACCTCTGCCAAAAATGGTGCACACTTTTCCAGGACACTCTCGATTCTTAGATTAATTCATAAGTATTTGAATTTTTACATTTAAATTCTATAAATAATTTTAAATGTCCAAATAATTTTGGAAATGTTTAAGGACTGTTGGAATTAATTTCAGAGGTGCCCATAAATATTTTCAGCATTTTTATAAAATGGTTTGCCATTTTTGCTAAATCAAAAACAACAGCAGAAAAAGTAAAAAATAAAACTAAAACAGAGAAGAGAGAGGAACCTTACCTACACTTACCTGGCCCAGCACTTTGCAGCCCATTCGGCCCATAGTGCCAGTCATCGCCTACCTCGCTCCAGAAGGACGCGAGGCGTGTGGTCACGATGCGCCGCGTCACCTCCTCCCTCCCTGCCCGCATGTCCCTCCGCCGACGTGTCTGGACAGTGCCACATTCTCTCCTGAACCACCTCGGCCTCTCACTCGTCCTCTCATGTGCCTCTCTGCTCCTCTCCTCTCCTTCTCCTGCTACTGCCGAGCGCCACACAGCACGCCGACGAACACAACCGCGGCCACCGGCCACCCCACACCTCGCTGACGCACCCAAAAACTCTGCCACTTCGTCCTCGCCCCCCTCACCGAGCCACGTCCTACCGGAAGCTCCCGAACATCCTCACTGAGCTCGTCTTCAACCTCCCAATGACGAGATTGCCTTTGCCACCCCGCTCGCTTCGAACCTCCTCCGAGCTCGTTGTCTGCACCGCTACAATCTACGTGAACCATTGACCCAAACCCCCCTCTTCTGTGCTTCATTTGCATGTCGTAGTTGTTATTCCATCGGAGACCGAACCACGCCACCGCACGAGCTTCTCACCGTCATGGCCACAGTCGCCGCAACTCCCAACCAAGCACACCCAGGTGCCCACCGAACCGCGCAGGTACCGTAGGAACCAAGCGCGCCACCACACGATCAGTGCAACCCCGTGCCCTAGTGCACCTGAACTCCGGCCGCCACCGAGGACGACACAACACTCAACTCCGGTCGCCTTAGTCCCTCCCTCTTGCACAGGGAGATGCAGAGCACTCCCATCAGCACGCAGAGCCACTCTGCCGCTCATTTGGTCGCCGGAGGGCGAAACCCAAGCCCTCCGCCATGCCTGCTATCGTCGGCGATGAGCCGCCAGTGGGTTTGACCCCGCTGACCAGGGGTTTGACCTCCCCTATGACACTAACATGTGGGACACTCCCACTGACACTTTTAGTTAGATTAATTTAGCACTAATTAATAGGGTTAGTTAGATGAGTCACTGACTGATGGGTCCCACATGTCAGGTTTGACCCTGGCCGCCCAGTTGACCCGCTGATGTCACTGTGACGTAATGTTGATGCAATAAAGCATTTTCTGGATTTAGTTTATTTTAAATAACTAGGAAATTCCATAAAATGTTATAAACTTCAAAAAATCATAGAAAATAAACTAAAACTCAGAATGAAATAAATTATATACGAAAAATTATCTAAAAATCCAATCTATCCATTGGTACTGGTTTCATGCATGACAAAGCAACTTAACCTTGTTCTATACATCAAAACAAGTTAATGCACTTTGTAAATTCATAACTTGAGGTTAACTTCCAAACCTTGGTTAAAATAAGCTCAAACCCTTTTGGTTTTACTTGCATTAGCTCAAATCACAGCATATTGCCATGTCATGATCATGCATCATACTATTGCATTGCATTGATTGTGTTTCTTCTTTGTTTGTCGATGCTTGTACCCTCTGAGTAGACGTGGTTCTGACGATGAGTTCATTGACACCGATGAAGAGCTATACTATCTTCAGAAGTGCCAGGCAAGCAACCCCCCTTGAGCATTCCGATACAATCCCACTCTCTCACCCTGCTCTCTTTTACTGCATTAGGACAACAACGATTCAAATGTTACATGCTGCGCTAGTTGAACCCCTTTCCTCTGCATGACATGTCTTTGCCACAGTAAATTGTTGAAACCCACTAGCATGAGTAGCAGTTGTTTGAGCCATGATGTGCCTACTCATTTATGCTCAATAGTCATGTCTGCTATTGCTTAGAGTTGTGTCAGGTCTGATTCATCGGGGATGAATTGGAATATGGTCATCATGTCCTATCGTTGTGAGCTAAGTGTGTGAACATGATTTGGTAAAGGTAGCGGTGAGAGGCCATGTAGGAGTACATGGTGGGTTGTCTCATTGAAACTGTCCTTAGTAACTGAGTGATGTGTTTGCGATCCAAGAACAACTACTACTACACGTTGGACCCTGAAATATGACCCCACTCAACTTATTAACCCCCCTGTCCTTTGTTCAGGAGTTGCAAGTAGTTTCTGATGTTTGTAGTGTGCTGGAGGCCGTTCATAGCGCTGACCAGAGGGGTGGGCTATGATTCGGTAGGCAAGTGGCCCGGTGTACCGAGTCACCCGTTTGGTGCTCCAGGAACCCTGCACACATCGTTCTGGGAAACCTCGGCAAGCCTCCCTGTGGATGGAACCTGAATAGGCGATAAACCTAGAATAGAGACTTGTGTGGTTAGTCAGGTCGAGGTCTACATTCACGTCATCTTTCGCTTGAAGTCTGCAGAGCACATGTCGTGTGCAGACGCTAAGTGGTGGAAACATGTGTGAAGAAGTACACCCCTGCAGGGTTATAAATGATCTATTCGAATAGCCGCATCCGCAGTAAGGGACTACTTGGTTGCTTATGCAGTTCATAGACAATGAAAATGGATACTCTAAAATGCGCATGATAAGCGTGAGTGCTATGGATGGCCTTCTCGTAGGTAGACAGGAGCGGATCCATAGTGGTGTATTGATATGGTGAATATGTGGACTCATGTGCGCCACCTCAAGAAATGCTGGTAGTCGTAGTTCATGATAGCCACTGAGTCAAAGTTGGCTTGCTGGAAATAAACTCCACCGCCCCCTTGTTAATACTGATGCATATGTAGCTAGTTCTGATGTAAGTCTTGTCGGGTACATTTGTACTCACGTTTGCTGAATTTATGTTTTACAGAGAGACTTCAGTCTCACTAGTAGTTTCACATGGACTTTGACGTTTAGCTTGTTACCTCAGCTACGATCTTGTACCCTTTGGAGGGTCTTATAGATAGACATGCTTTCTAACCTTCCCTCTTTTCAGATGTCTGTACTCAAACATGTTTATGCTTCCGCCTGTGCTTGTTGCTTGTATGACTTCGTTGTTGGGTCATCAGACCCATGTTTGTAATGTATGGCTCTTCGGAGCGTTCTAAATAAATACTTTGAGTCTTAGAGTTTTGTTGTGATGCCATGTTGTATTTGCACATATCAAGCATATTGTGTGTATGATCTTAATTGCTTGGTATGTGTGGGATCCGACAATCCAGTTATTTATTCTTGGTAGCCTCTCTTATGGGGAAATGTCTCCTAGTGCTTCCACTGAGCCATGGTAGCTTTCTACTGCTCCATAACACATGGGATGACCGACATGTGTCCTTCTTTGCTCCTGTGTCCGTCCCTTCGGGGAAATGTCATGCGTTGTTCCTTTAAGTCCTTTAGCTTGGTACAACTTGGGTTCATATGTTGATGACCGACACGTGCATTGTTGGGTCATGTATGCATGTCCCTGTAAGTTAGTGCCACCTTGGGTTTACGACTAGTCATGTCGGCCCGGGTTCTCTATCATATGGATGCTAGCGACACTATCATATACGTGAGCCAAAAGGCGCAAACGGTCCCGGGCCAGGTAAGGTGGCACCTGTGGGGATACCGTGCGTGAGGCTCCAAAGCGATATGATGTGTTACATGCTAGATCGGTGTGTCTTAGGATCAGGGTCCTGACATGCGTATCTTCCCATCATGGAAATATTATACTGAAGATGAAGGAAAAAGCCACTTGTAGGTGTTCGTCCAGGAGTTATATGTAAGTAATGTTATTCATGTCAATTACTTTGATTTGTCCCATACATTCTTCCTCCATGCTGGTTATAATTCAGCAAATGTTCCCATTTTTCTCTGTAGAGAAGGACCGATTTGGAAACTCAGGATGAGGTAACCTGTGCTAATACCTCTGCTGTCTTCAAGAATGCTTGGTGGTAGTATCAGAATTACTTGAAGAAAACGCACTTCACTGGCAAAGAAACTCATCAAATTCCCTTTGTTTCTCCTGAGACACATTTGCGGGATGATGACTGGGAATGACTTGTTCTGTACTGGTCCCGAACCAAGAATGTGGTAAGGTCTATGAGATCATTTTTATTTTGAAGTACTATATGCCTGTGTCTTACTATACTCTGTTCGTGTAGAACAAGTGCTTAAACCTGAAGAACAATTGTTCTCGTTTAAGATTCCATTTCTATGGTGCATACTACTTTGCTCTTGTATCACCGTATTTACTCATACAAACATATTTTTAAATTGAAGGATCCAATCAAATCTCCAATGGCACAATAGGTATGTTTAAACATGTTTCTTTAACAGGTTTGCTATTCTAAATTTCTCTGTTGATTTCAATTTCAATTGTCTATACAGTTGTCTTCTCATATCATGCATATTACTAGCATCACAACATAGCCAATAGTGTTTTTGTACATGTATACCCGTGGTACCCATCTAAAATCTTGTTGTACCGTGTAGTTTCCCACACTTGTATTCTTTCAATGCTGCTTTGTCTTGAATTGATAAGATTTGAACCGTATCTCTATTTTGATTTACCGAGATAATGCAGTGACCATAGGACATATATATATGTTTGACTGATGCTTTTATTATGTACTACTTGGTAATAGAAGAGTTGGTAGTTTAATCTTGTCCACCTTACTACTGAACTGGTTCATCGAAATGAGTTTCATATACTACATTCTAGACATGTTATGTGTTTGCTTGTTTCTTATTTTAGAATGCTGATAGAATATTGGGCAAGAGTAAAGGAAATAATGCAGATAAGGTTCAGGATTGTGAGACATCCCCGTCGGTCTCCAACAAACCTGATAAAAAAACTAAGGAAAACTATCTTGAAGACAATGAGACAACCCCAAAGTCCTATCTTGATGTAGTGTTCGAGTTACTAGCCACTACCGCTGGCACAAGCTCTTCGAACTCACTGTCTGAATCAGTTTGGTTTCTTGAGTCTCAACTACAAGCTGAAATACATCGATCAGCTGTGCTACGACAAGAAGCTGAAGGACTACGGAAGTCCCTAGAGAATTAAGATGTGTACTTTCTGGTGCAACAGCAAGCGTTGGAGAATTTTAGCGCCAAACAGGAGAAAGCTAATAAGCTTGCTTTGCTTACTGCCAACATGGTGGATACCCAGGATAACGTTTCTTGAGGTCTTCTAAAGTTGTTTCAGTTATGGACTTGTTTTGCTGCCACGTTTATTTGCACTGGTGGCCAATTTAGACGGCTAGTGTATGTAATATGCTCTTGCGTTCCCTATATTTGCACTGGTGGTGAACTTTGATGCCTAGTGGATGCAATATGTGTAATATCCACCTAGCGTTACTTCCATGCTTATTTATTTCCTTACTGTCTTGTTTAATTGTTTGCTTGTAGTCACTGCAGTTCTTTTTCCGTGTTTTTCTACTGGCCACAATAACCTATTTTTTAAACTAGGCCACAATAACCATGGGAAACATATGGACCGTTGTAACCATGGTCCTGCTACCCGCGGTAGTGACCATGGGCCTCCTACGGGCAAAAGGATCCATGGGCCTTCTACAGGTCCTAGAATCAAAAGGCCTTCTACGGGCCGTATACTTGATTGGCAAAACACGGGTCATACTATTCATGGACTAATAACTGACCGCAATATGGGCCATAAACGGGCTACAATGGGAATCATCTATTTATGGGCCGACCATAACGGGCCATTAAGAGGCCGATATGTTTAACGAGCTTCATTCTATCGACGGGCATAACGGGTCATTAGTGGGCCGTATTTGATGATGTTATGAAAATGGCCCAACAAATTAACGGGCCACAAATGGGCCGATTATAGCCACGGGCTCAATTTGGCCCACAAGAGGAACAAGGCTGTAACGGACCATAAGTAATCGAATTCTGGAAATGAGCCCAATAATAATTGGGCCCTTAGAAGGACAAAAGATAACACGGGATGGAAATGGCCCAATGGAATAATGGGACGTTAATGGGTATAAAGCGATATACTGTTCATTATGGGCGAGTTTAACCTCGAGCCGTTTATGGGCCAAGTGTTACAAAGGGCCTCATATGGGCCGAAAGACATCATGTGCCATACGTGGGTCGGAAGTTACAACAGGATGGAATCATATTGGACGGCCCAGATGACGCTACTGGGCCTAGTTCGGAGAGGCTATAATGGGTTGTGAGTTAGCGGGTTGTAAATGGGCTATATGCGAACATGTCATTAATAAGATTTCCGTGGGCTGGGCCGCTACCTTTTGACCAAGTCAAACGGGCCAGCATTTGACCTAAATGGGCCACTATTGGGCCGAGCCACGTGTCAACATATCATAGTTGTGTCCTGTCCATTCGCTGGCTGACATCTAGCCCAGCACTGAGCTGACACGTGGATCCTTCGGCGAATGAGAATTTTACACGTGGAAAATCGCCATTGGGCAGGGCTGTTAATGGGTTATCGGATCCAAATCGGAACTCGATAGCTTAACGGCGACCAGTTATGGTGGATGCCACGTGTCGGTTACCCTTGACAAAAACACTTCCATGACGTGCCATTTATCGCCATGGAAGTGGACACTTCTATGATGATAATTTTGGTATTGTCATGGAACAGTTCTACGACAGCATAGGTATGAATATCTTGATTCTGTCATAAAATTTTCATGGATGTACATGCATGACAGAAAACGTGACCTACTGTGACAAACACGTATCATCACGGAAGTGGTTTTTTTGTAGTGAATCAAATTTACATTTCATATTAACAACACAATATATTTCATTTTCGTATTACAGAACTAGGATTTCATAATTGAAATATATCAGAGTAGAACATCATATAGCTACAGCACTCAGTTACACCACATAGGCATATATCTAGCTACCCCATTACACAACTACACCAGCACCAAGTTTCACATGCAACATCTATAACCTTTGGAAATTAGCATCATAGACGGTAGATAGACAGATGAATCTCATCTGGAATATTGCTGAAGCGGAAGGCGAATATTGATCCTTCATTGATGTTCAAGGTCCTTGCAACTTTAGGCCACTGCCTGTGGATGATTGGGTGTCCATCCTTCGTCCTCTTGAGGAAAACTTCAATATTGTACCATGGGTGTTGTATGAATACCTTCCTCACCTCCTGACCATACAGGTGGTTTGAGAGGTAATTCACGTGGCTAGAGACTGCGTCGGTATTTCCCCAAAGAGGAAGGGATGGTGCAGCACGGCTACGGTAAGTATTTCCCTCAGTTGTGCAACCAAGGTATCAATCTAGTAGGAGAACCAAGCAACACTATGTAAACGGTACCTGCTCACAAAGAACAAATACTTGCAACCCGACGCGTAAAAAGATAGATTAATTTGTATGAGTTTGGATGAATAGATCTGAATTAACCACGAAATAAATAAGTAAAGAAAAAGTACAAAAAGGTATTTTTCGGTTTTTGGAATAATAGGTCTGAAAACAAATACAGCAAAAAAATAGACCCAGAAGCAAATATGACAAAAGATAGACCCTAGGGGTCGTAAATTTCACTAGTGGCTTCTCTCGAGAAAATAGCACACGGTGGGTAAACAAATTATTGTTGGGCAATTGATAGAAGAACAAATAATTATGATGATATCCAAGGCAATGATCATGAATATAGGCATCACTTCCAAGATTAGTAGACCGACTCCTGGCTGCATCTACTACTATTACTCCACACATTGCTCGCTATCCAGCATGCATCTAGAGTATTAAGTTCATGGAGAAACGGAGTAATGCAATAAGAACAATGACATGATGTAGACAAGATCTATTCATGTAGGAATAGACCCCATTTTTTATCCTTAATAGCAACGATGCATGCGTGCCTCGCTACCCCTCCTGTTACTGAGTGAGGACACCGCAAGATCAAATCCATCACAAAGCACCTCTTCCCATGGCAAGAAAAGTCAATCTAGTTGGCCTAACTAAACCAAAGATTCGGAGAAGAGATACGTGGCTAGAAATAATCATGCATATAAGAGATCAAAGAAGACTCAAATAATATTCATGGATAAAAATCTGATCATAAACTCAAACTTCATCGGATCCCAACAAACACACTGAAAGAGACCACTGTATTAAGAATCAAAAAGAGAAAGAAGCCATCTAGCTACTGCCTATAGACCCATAGGTCTATGGTGAACTACTCACGCATCATCGGAGGAGCACCAATGAGTATGATGAACCCCTCTGTGATCGTGTTCCCCTCTTGTAAGGTGCCGAAATAGGGCTGTAGATTGGATCTCATGGTTCTGGAACTTGTGAGGCTGGAATTGTGTTTCGTTGACTCCCTAAGGTTTCTAGAATATTTGGGTATTTATAGAGCTAAGACTAAGTGCATTGAAGCTCCATGGGCCCCATGATACATCAGGGCACGTCTGACCTCTCTAGCGTGCCCTGGTGTACCGTGGGCCCCTCAGGCCTTCCGTCGTACACTTCCTCGGCTCCCAAGTGGTCTTATGGTCCAAAAAATCTACAAAAAGTTTCAGTTCATTTGGACTCCATTTGATAGGATATTCTGTGAAGTAAAAAACAAGCAAAAAACAACAACTAGCACTGGGCACTATGTCAATAGATTAGTCCTAAAAATGCTATAAAGTTGCTATAAAATGATTGTAAAACATCCAAGAATGATAATATAATAGCATGGAACAATAAAAAATTATATATATGTTGGAGAAGTATCAATAATCATCAGTGGACTGATTTGGAAAGGCCTGAAAACAAAGATCTGCATAATATCTTCTCAAAATTTGGAAATGGCACGAAGTGTCGGCGTTCTGGGAACGGGGGTCCCCAGACTTGCCTGCCTGCGGCCTGCGGCGTGGCTCAAAGGGGGGCCCAGCGCGGCCCATCTTCACCAACACAAACCCAAGACCCTCGCAAGGGGCCAAGCCTCGCGGGGCGGACGATGCGGAACTTCCTCAGGCGCGGCCTCGTCAGGCTGGCTCACGAGGAGGCAGAGAGATCAAGGCAGGGTACCTCACGAGGTGCCCGTGACACAAGCCATGACGACTGGGGGTGCCAGGCGGGTGCCAGCCCGCGCAGCGTCCTCCCTTCCTCTTTGGTGCAAAGGGGGCAAGCGCAGCTGCGGAGTACCGAGGCATCAGGCAAATGTTGCCATTTCGGTGCAACGAGACCAAGACCAGGAGGACTACGAGACGGAGGTCACCGTGGAGCCCAAGACGGCGTCATCACCAGAGCTTTGCGCAGGCGAAGACTACTTTTGTCAGGATAGTTGATAGTAGCTGTCCCCCTTCAAATAAGCCCGCCATTGTTGGCTCCCTTCCTACTCGATATTTGGGAAGAGGACCAGGGCCTCTATAAATAGGACCAGCCACCCACAGAGCAAGGGGACGGACAGGGAGTGAGACAAGGCAGAGAGAGAAATAGAGAGAGAGAGAGAGAGAGAGAGAGAGAGGTGACTGAGCTCCTCCTAGCAGTTCATTGCCCCAGCCAAGAACAGACCCTCGCGAGGCTGTTCTTCCTTGTATTGTTCACCATCATCAGCCCAAGAGGCAATCCACCACACCACAAACTGGAGTAGGGTATTACACCACAACGGTGGCCCGAACCAGTATAAACCCTGTGTCTCTTGTGTTGTTCTTTCCATAGTTCGGATCCTAGCAAGGCGGGGGGGGGGGTGCAGGTTGGTAGGAGGCGAAATCTCCGCGCGCACCCCAGTGTTTAAACCTCAAGGGTCTACCGAAACCCGAAATCCTACATTTGGCACGCCAGGTAGGGGTGCACCGGGATTCGTCTTCCACCACCCCGTTCTCGTCCGACCATCACGCCCATGTGTGACGCTCGTTGGGCCCGCGCCGAGCATCGGGCCGCGCTCGCTTCCCGCGTCGCCCAGAAGGCCCCCGTCGGCGGGTGACCTCGCCGTTCCCCGTCACCTGCCGTCAACGCCGCCACCGGCCCGACGGGGGACGAGCATCAAGCATCGTCCTAGCACCCGTCCGTGCGGCAAGACGGCCGCACCGCGACTCCCTCGCTCACCCCAGCTGTTTCATCATCTCGCGCGCTCCGCGCGCCCATGGAGGCTCGAGCTGCACTCATCGCGGCGAACCAGCTCCTCCACTACCGTCCCGTCGACGACGTCTACGAAGAATGGCTCGACCGCGTCGCCGAGCTCGTTCGCGCCGCAGGGGGCTCTCCTGCGCCGTCCGTTCCGCTGCACTACACCCCGCCCCGCGCGGGCAGTGAAGCTCCGGCGGCGCCCCGACCGCCTCCTCCTCAGGAAGGCGCCATGGCTCCAAGGCGCGTGGCCCCTGGGCGGAACCCGCTCCGTCAGGCGCCAGTGCAGCAAGAGCAGAGCTGTCAAGAAGTCCCTCGCCCGCAAGAAGCTGCCCAGGCGCTCCCTGCTCCAGCGCGTTGCGACCATGCTCCTGCTCCCGCGCGTCAAGACCCCGCGCTGCTCCCAGCTGCAGCGCGTGGGGACATGCAAGACCAAGTTCCCCGTCATCCAAGGCCTCCCGTGGCCACAGCAGGCTTCCGCGCCTTCACCGCCGAGCTACGCAACATCGCGTGGCCCGGCAAGTTCAAGCCAGACTTGCCTCCTCGCTACGACGGCACGGCTGACCCTGCGGAGTTCCTCCAGCTCTACGAGCTGGGCATCGAAGCTGCCAACGGAGACGAGAAGATCATGGCGAACTGGTTCCCCATGGCACTCAAGGACGGGGCCCGCACCTGGCTCCTGAACCTGGCTCCAGGCACAATCTCCTCCTGGGACGAGATGCGCACCCGCTTCATCGCTAACTTCCAAGGCACTCGCGACCGGCCACCCGCCGTGAGCGACATGCGCAGCATCAAGCAACAGCCCGGGGAGACCCTGCAGAAGTACATCCAGCGCTTCAACAACGCGCGCCTCAAGATTCCCAAAGTGACTGAGGAGGCCATCATCTCGGCCTTCTCCGACGGCGTGCACGACGTCAAGATGAAGGAGGAGCTGGCGATGCATGAATACCTATGCACTTCCCTGGAGCTGTTCAACTTGGCAACCAAGTGCGTCAGGGCCGAGGAAGGGCGTTTCTCCCTCCTCGAGCTGCCTGCCGCAGACCCAGAAGAGAAGAAGCCCAAGGCCAAGGATGTGAAGCGCAAGAGGGCTGCCGTGCTCGCGGCAGAACCAGACACCAAGCGGGGCAGAGATCAACCCGAACCTTCCAAGGGCAGCCGGTACTGTGTGTACCACGACCTCCACACCCACAACACCAACGAATGTCAAGAGCTCTGAGCCGTGCGAGAAGGAAGGATCGGCCGTCGCCCTGACCGCAGTGACCGGGGCTACGGCCGAGGAGGAGGAAGGAACGCAGGATGCTGGGAAGACCGTGGCCCGCGCCAAGGGTGGCACGATCAACCTTGCGAGGATCGCTGGCAAGACCCGCCTCGCGAGCGAGGATGGAGAGATCAGCCTCGCGAAGAAGACTGGAGGGATCAGCCTCGCGAGGATCGCCCGCAAGGCAACGCAGGCCTCCCACCGCTGCCGCCGCAGCCAAGGAGAAACGAGGACCGCCACTAGGACGAGGGGGCTGGGGGCTTCCAGGAGCCGCGCGCGATCGCCTGCATCCTGGGTGGGGTACAAGCCCCAGCCTCTCAGGGCATCTTCAAGCAGTTCGGCCGCGAAGTGAACGCAGTCCTTCCCAGGCTCGAAGCCACACGCCCTCTCAGGTGGTCGGCGTGCGCCATCACGTTCAGCTTAGCAGATTAGCTCAAGTTTGCGGCTACAGCCGGAGTTCTCCAGATGCTTTGTTCCCCTATCATCAGCAACGTGGTGGTCACCAAGACCCTCATCGATGGCGGGGCAGGGCTCAACGTCCTGTCCGTGGAAACATTCAACAACCTCCAAGTGCCCTACAGCCAGCTTCAGCCAACCAAACCTTTCTCCGGTATCACCGACGGCTCCACGGTCCCGATTGGGCAGGTCCGCCTCCCTGTCACCTTCGGGGCACGTGACAACTACCGCATCGAGCTCATCGACTTCGACGTCGCTCACATTCGCCTGCCGTACAACGCCTTCCTTGGGTACCCAGCGCTGGCCAAGTTCATGGCCGCAACTCACCACGGCTACAATGTCCTCAAGATGCCAGGAAGCGGCGGAGTCATCACGGTGCCATGTGAAGATAAGGACGCGGTGTGTTCCCTGGAACGAGCCTTTCAGGCCGCGTCGCTGGAAGACCCAGATCGTGGAAGCAGGAGGCCTCCCGAGACCGCCCCTAAGAAGAAGAAGACATCGTCCGGCCCGACCCCTCAGGAGGCAGGCCCCTCTGGGCCCGCGCCTGCCCAGGGGGAACCTCCTTCCATCGCATAGGAAAGCGCGCCCGGCGCCCTCCTCAGGCAGGGCTCGGGGGCTCTCCCATGGAGGGCCACCTACCTAGCCAGGGTCACGAGGGAGGCGCTTGGGCACCACATGGAGGCGTGTTTCGAAGCATGTTCCCCTCAAGAAGGAGCAAGGCAAGGAGACCCAGACCCTCAGGAGTTCGTCAACAAGGCCATTCAGGAGCTACAGGAGTCAAGAGTCATGAAAGGCGGCCGCCGCCTACCCGCAATGGCTCCCCATCCATGCGACGATGGTGGGCTGTGCGTCTGCATCAACATACCAGGGCTCAACCGAGTCGCCTCTCTTGAGCGCCTCTAGCCCTCACGAGTGGGGCACTGCGGAGGCCCACCCCACAGTTACGTTCGCATGCCTTACAGCTTGCCGAATGCGGCTGACATGTACCAGCGCCTCATGAGGGGCATCACGGGGGCATGAGAGGCCAGGCGTTCCGCAGCCCTGGCAGGGATGGAGATGGCCCGTGAGGAGCCGCCAGCGCCTCCGGAGCCTCCCGAGGCCCCTGGGCCTGGGGGCTCGTGAGGATCGGCTCCCGCAACCCACCGAGCTTGCTACATCAACGCTCTTTCGTCTTCAACATCATCAGGTGACATCTTTCGAGTTTTACTTCTAGCTGGGAACGCCCCCCAGGGCTGCATTATTCCCAGGCCGCGTGGGTCCGTCCATGCGGCGTGTATCCCCTTTTTATTCCATGTTGTTAGCTTACCTTGTTGGGGGCGCCCCTCGGGCTGCATAATCCCCAAGCCGCTCGGGCCAGGCCCAGCGGCATGTATCCCATTTGCGTTTATTTCCGATCATGCGTTAGACCCACCATGCTTGATTATTTGATGCCGGTCCACGACACCTCTTCTTCTCCATGCCGACCACTTGCACGTTAAAGGGGGGGTACCTGAGCATCGCGACTCAGGGCTCTTACTGGCTCTCCAGCCCTCACCCTCTGGCCTTGTCCATGGCATTGCGACCTGGCATACCAGCGACGGCTGAGACCAGCTCGAGGGCCGGGACCCGAGGACGTAGAGTGCCAACATCTAACCAAATTTGCAGGGACACATCACAAGATAAGGCCCAGTGCCAGGCGCAACCCGCCTGGAGATAGGGCCCCGTGAGTCCCGCGCTGGCTCACAGGTGCCCAGATACACCTCGCCAGGCCCTACCGTGCCAGCCACGTGTCAGGGCGGGGCTGTACACGCCCCGGGGCTCCACCCGGAGGGCCCCCCCTTCCATGTACCAGTGGAAGCACCATGCTCCGCGCTGGCTGACGACACTGCCGAGGAGCGGCTACGCCCGTACACATACGGTAGCGCTATGCTCCGCGTTGGTGATAAACAACTGAGGGTGGCCCCCGGGCCGCACCAACCTCAGGGAGCCCAGAGCTCAGTGTCTAGCCTCATCGTAACACCTCCCCTCGGGAGTGCCGCGTGAGGGGGCTGGGCACGGGGGCTGCGCCTGGGTCACACCCAGACGCACGCCGCTCAGCCAGGTCCCCCCGGGCCAGGTTCATCACGCGTCTCTCCCTGAGCGGAGCCAAGGTACGAAGGCCGTTTGGGCGTCAAGGGGGACTCTTGAGCATCGCGACTCAGGAGCCTAACTGGTCACGTAGCCCCTCACTCCGTGGCCTCGTCCTGGTTTCCGGTCGGGACCAACGCTGGGTGAGGTACGCGCACGGCCGGGCTCTGCAGACGTAGAACGGTAGATCCACTCGCATCACGCCTCCTTACTTACTGTTCGCGCGTCAAGGGGGACTCCTGAGCATCGCGACTCAGGAGCCTAACTGGTCACGTAGCCCCTCACTCCATGGCCCCGTCCTGGTTTCCGGTCGGGACCAACACTGGGTGAGGTACGCGCACGGCCGGGCTCTGCAGACGTAGAACGGTAGATCCACCCGCATCACACCTCCCTACTTGTTGTTCGTGCGCCAAGGGGGACTCCTGAGCATCGCGACTCAGGAGCCTAACTTGTCACGTGGCCCCTCACTCCTTGGCCCTGTCCTGGTTTCCGGTCGGGACCAATGCTGGGTGAGGCATGCGCGAGGCCGGGCTCTGCCGGCGTAGACCATAAGCAAGTAGGAAGGGAAAGCACAAATTTCAAGGAATTCAAAAGCAAATATTACAGTCCACACTGTTATCTCAATGCCAAACGCAAGTTTAAACGCCTCCCCGAGGCATGATACATGTGCAGGAATTAAAGGCAGGACAGGAGCCGCGACGGAGTCACTTTTGGGCGATGGAGCAGCGTGAATTGGGTACGCCTCACGGAGTGGTGGGGTCGGCAACGCCTTGCTTCGGCTTGGTGCTGAAGGCCCGGAACTTCCCCAACAGGGCCTCTGCACGACCCTTCACGGCCTCGGCAGCGGCAGCAGCACGCTCGCCACTCACTAGCTCCAGCAGACTGTCGAGGTCGACACCAGGGTCGTGAAGGTGGATGTGGGTGAGGACCCGCGTCATTGCTGCAGAAGACAGGACACGCGCCTCGGCCTCGGCCGCGGGGCCAAGGCCAAGGGCGACATCTTCAAGGGCGTAAACCAGGAAGGGAAGTAGCTTGGCGGGGCCGTCCTCGGAGCCAGCTAGTGGGCTCTCCAGGCCGCTGTCGTAAAACGTCCTCCGTGAGGAGCGAGCCCTCGCCTCCATCTCCGCGAAGGCCACGCGGTCCTCGGCAGGAACCAGGGCCTTGTCGTCCAGCTTGGCCGTCCTCGCCCCCAACTCCTGCTCCAGCGCGCCTAGGCAGTCGCGGCATTTCTTGAGCTTGACCTCCCTCTCCTTGAGAGCCGCCTCACGAGCCTTCACGCATTCTTCCTGCTCTTGGCGAAGGCGGACCTCGTTCGCGAGCTGGTCCCGCAAACCTTGCAGTTCTCCCTCCAGCGCCTTGCAACGATCACGGACGTCGACCACCTCCCCCAGGGCTGCATCACGAGCAGCCTTCGCCTCAAGGACGGCCTGCTTTTCCTAGTCGCACGCCGTCGAGGCCTGGACCAGCGCCGCCCGAATCAAAGCATCGGAGCGAACCCATCCTGAAGCCAGCTCCAAGCGCCCGGCCACCAAGAGGGGGTCGACGCCAAGAAGATCCTGACGCAGTCGGTCCAGCTCAGCAACAGCACGATCCAGAACGGCAGAAGGAGTCGGAGAGACGGCAGCCGGTGGAGTAGGAGGAGAAGATGGCAGCGCGGCCACAGCATCCCGAGGCGGAGTCTGCCGCGCCCCGACAGCTGAAGTGGCGGCGGCAGGCAAGAGCACCTCGGGAGCCACTTGGGCCGTGGGGGCTGAGCTCGCCCCAGCCGGCTCAGCCAGGCCTCGCGCGGACGACCGGGCGGGAGAAGCCTGTGCGTCGCGGTCACCCTCCTTCGCAGGCAGAAGCGCTGCCACGGATGGAACCTTGGGAGCCCCCTTCGGCTTCTTTGCGGCGGGCGCCAGCCTACCCAAGAGATGCGGACGTCAAGCTTCAGAAGTAGAGCAAGACATAAAGACAAGAATCGAACGCTTACGGGTCGTCTCCAGTGAGCTCAAGTGGCCCCTGACCCTCGAGGGGGCGCGCTCTTGATTCCTCGCAGGGAACAGATCCTAAAGGGACACAAACTATGCGCGACCCTGCAAAAGACGCCATCATCAACAGTGGGCCGTCAAGCACCGACGCCAACCCCATCCAGATCAGAGTTGGCGGCGGCCTGACGAGCCCGCCCTACTCCAGGAGCGGCGCCGGCTCGGGGGCTCGTAGCTGTCGTCGCTTGTCTCCGGAGTCGCAAAGATCTCGCCGGAGTCGCTCGAGCCTCCGACGCCTCCACCACCTGAGGAGCCGCCAAGGGAGCGGTTGGCGGGACCAGTCCTCGTCGTGGCAGGGTCCGGGCCACCTTCCCCGGGGCAGCACTCTAGCCGGCGCCCGCTCGCATCGAAGACCTTGAAGAGCATCACCGAAGCACCGTCGTAATCCAAATGGACCGCGAAGACGCCCCTTACTCGGCAGACCCGGGCGATCTCTCTCCAGCCCCGAGTCATGTAGACCTCGCCCGGGGCAACGACCGCGACCTCTGCCTCGGTCATGAGGGTGCTGCAGCCGGCATGCTGCAGCCAGAGCTCCAGGGGCTCCCCCTACGGGATGATGGAGGCGAAGACGGGAGGAAGGCGGATCCAAGACTGAAGAGGAATGGCGACGTGAAGCACGAACTCTTGGGAGGAGCCCTCAGTGTGGACCCCAGGGGGGACGACCCACACCTTCGTGACTCATCGGCGCCGACGGCGGCGCCTCCCATGGTGGTCAGCATCAGCTCCTTCGAGGCCCTCGACGTGGGCGTACAATGGCAGCGGGAACCCCGGCGGCGCCCGCTCGCACCAAGGCCTCGGCACCACCTGAAGGGCCCCTTCGTCCGGGCCACGGGGGACGAGCCGTTTCTTCGGCGGGAGTGGGTCTGGCTCCTCTCGGGGAGCTTTTCCCTTCTCTGTCGTCGAGAACCGGCGGATCGGAGCCATCGTAGCAAGATGGAGCAAGGATCGGGAAGAAGGAGCAGCAAGGAGGGATGGACTAGAAGGGCGTGCGCTGTTCCGTACTTATGGCCGGTGAAGGCCAACCGCCTACCTCCATGATTGCAGGTAATCATGACCAACTTTGCATGCAGGAACGTGTCCAATCCGTGCAGTTGTCGAGGCGCCACGGGGAAGTGGAGGCGCCCACGTCCAGTCAACCACCACGCGGTGCCCAAGGCCGCAGGCTGTTAGGGACCGCGGCGCTTCGCTCTTGCCCTTCCGCCTCCCTACACGTCCAAGTCCGGGTGCGCCTTGGGCCCGGGGGCTATTGTCGGCGTTCTGGGAACGGGGGTCCCCAGACTTGCCTGCCTGCGCCCTACGGCGTGGCTCAAAGGGGGGCCCAGCGCGGCCCATCTTCACCAACACAAAACCAAGACCCTCGCAAGGGGCCAAGCCTCGCGGGGCCGACGACGCGGAACTTCCTCAGGCACGGCCTCGTCAGGCTGGCTCACGAGGACGCAGAGAGATCAAGGCGGGGTACCTCACGAGGTGCCCGTGACGCAAGCCATGACGACCGGGGGCGCCAGGCGGGTGCCAGCCCGCGTAGCGTCCTCCCTTCCTCTTTGGTGCAAAGGGGGCAAGCGCAGCTGCGGAGTACCGAGGCATTAGGCAAAGGTTGCCATTTCGGTGCAACGAGACCAAGACCAGGAGGCTACGAGACGGAGGTCACCGTGGATCCCAAGACGGCGTCATCACCAGAGTTTTGCGCAGGCGAAGACTACTTTTGTCAGGATAGTTGATACTAGCTGTCCCCCTTCAAATCAGCCCGCCATTGTTGGCTCCACCTTCCCGCTCGATATTTGGGAAGAGGACCAGGGCCTCTATAAATAGGACCAGCCACCCACAGAGCAAGGGGACGGACAGGGAGTGAGACAAGGCAGATAGAGAAAGAGAGAGAGAGAGAAAGGTGACGGAGCTCCTCCTAGCAGTTCATTGCCCCAGCCAAGAACAGACTCTCGCGAGGCTGTTCTTCCTTGTATTGTTCACCATCATCAGCCCAAGAGGCAATCCACCACACCACAAACTGGAGTAGGGTATTACACCACAACGGTGGCCCGAACCAGTATAAACCCTGTGTCTCTTGTGTTGTTCTTTCCATAGTTCAGATCCTAGCAAGGCGGGGGGGGGGGGGGGGGGGGGGGTGTAGGTTGGTAGGAGGCGAAATCTCCGCGCACACCCCAGTGTTCGAACATCAATGGTCTGCTGGAACCCGAAATCCGACACGAAGGAATAAAAAAGACAAGGTATAATAGTTACTACCATCCTGTAGCACTGATGTCTTCTTCATTGTGTAAACTAAGATCTTGTTGTTTTTCGTCGCTAGTTTCTTTATCCTAATAATCTTTGTGAGTTTCTAGACTTGACTGATATTCATGGACAAATCCTTTCCCCATATGCAACATGGGTCAAACAGTGGGTCAAAACCTCTGATAGCAGGACCTACATGTGCAAGACCAAAATTTTAAAAACCGAAATATTATAATGGTTCCTGCAATTGCACAATAATGTGCTATTAGACAAAGGACCATTCATGTGCTAATCTCGATTGTAAACCTCAGTGCTTCCCACTATTTTGCTGCGACACATATAAGGTAGTTATTGATTAGGTTAAGTGAGGGTTGGCATACTATCAGTAAAATATGTTGATAACAACTAAACACATTGCAGATTCAGTAGATTAATTCGAGCCACATGGAAAATCCATTTATCCAAACCAACAATTATTAAGAACTAGGAAATATATCAATTGTATATGATACTCATGTATTTAGTACACCCAAATTCTATTTATTCCTCATATGCATAACAATACCAAATTTTACCCACAATAATTGAACATCGCATTGCAGAATTGAACCAAATAGTTAACTAAACAACACAACAAATGAACCAAACATTAACTAAGCACCACATTACACAATATAACATACTCCTAATAGAAGATTAGACAGTTAACCAAATTGTTCCTCATGTATTTAGTACAACCAAATTTGATTTGTTTCTCACACGGAAGACAATAAAGAAATACACCCACAACAATTGAACATCGGATGGCAGAATTGAACCAAACAGTTAACTAAACACCACAACTGTTGGATTTAGGGCTCCGCGGACCCAATGAAGGTTCGAACTCTAGGGTATGTGCGAAGAACTCAACCTCAGCAGCCAACCAGTTCGTCACGCCCACGGCCTATCTCGATGAACAACAAAGGAAAGGGACACAATAGTTTACCCAGGTTTGGGCCACCTTGCAATGTAAGACCCTACTCCTGCTTTGTGGTGGATTATCCTCGCAAGGGGCTGAGGATGAACTAGTACAAGGGACGAACAACCTCGCAAGGTCTATTCTAGTGTGGGCGTGAGCTAGTGAAGTATCTCCCCTCTACGATGGTGGCTAAGCTATACTTATAGTGGCCTTGGTTGTTGTAGGGTGGAACCCTAAGATGGATCTTTCATGAATTAGAGGGGAAATCCCAAGAACAAGATGAACACAAAGGGGAAAACACAAGAGGAACACTCAAGAACAAGTCTAATCACACATCCACTAGACTCAAATCCACACAAGATCCACAAATGTACATAAACAACAAGGGAACATGGATACATGGTAAAGTTCATCTCAAATCCAAAGGAGATGAGGTCTTCGTGATCTTGGTAGATCCTTCCCTCAAGGGGGTCTTGAATCCCTAGGGTCTTCTGCAAAGGAGGTCTTGAACCTCAATGGAGTGTCTCTCTATTTCTCAAGAGGAGGAATCCCACAATGGGAGGTACATGAGCTAAGCTCCAATGTCTAGATCTATTCCTAGCTGAGTGTAAATGGAGGAGATGAAGGAGTATATATAGTCTAGGGGATGAAGGGGTAAGCAGGGGAAAAATGGACATTACATGGGCAAAGCCCGCAACAACATTCAGGGGGCCTCGTGTGCACGGGGTAAGTGGAGCCCGTGCACACGGGGTATCCAGAGACTTGACGCATGAGCGCGTGTGCACGGGGTCTGTGAGGCCCGTGGGCATGGTACACGTCCGTGCGCATGGGGTCTTCAGGACCGCCAGCTTGGGAGGCCCGTGGGGACGGGGTGGGAGGGGCCCGTGCGCACGAAGTCGCCTGGGAGCAGCTGCATTCTTCTTGGCGCTTCTTTCTCTGCTTCCAGGCTTCCCTCTTGCATGTTGTAGATGTTCTCTCCTTCTTGGACTCCTCGATGAATGTGTAGCTCTGCTCACACCTATGTATGAACACGAGAGAGGGGTCAAGTAGTATACCATCCTCGAAAGGTACAAGTGGACATGTGTAAAGGAGATGATTCACCTTTGTATGTATGAAGTAGATGTCGCACGTGTCACTTGCCAAATGGACTATTGACATGGTGATGTCCATAGGATGGTACACATCATCCCCTCCCCCTTGGGAAAGATCCGACCTTGGGTCGAAATCCAAATCACCATGGGAAGGAGATGACATCACCGTGTAGAAGTGGACGCTCACCAACCATTCATCATCTTGTAGTTCCAAATAGGCGCTCTCGAATGTCGCACCGTCTTGTAATTCCTTCAAAAGGAGCAAAGATAACAAGCACTTGGAAAATCAAATGTTTTTGTTGTTAGAGCAAAACCAAGCATTCGAGAGGTGATTCACCCAACAAGTGTTGTCATCAAGCATAGCATATGGTTTGACAAAGAAGTGTGGCATGGCATTTAAGCATATAAATTGAGCACATGGAAAAGCATCATGGAAACAATCATGCAAAGGTGAGGTAAAGGTGCTAATATGGAGGACAAGTAAACAAGCATCTACCTTAATGTCATAGCAAGCATGCATAAAGTGCTCAACAAATGGTCTATGGTATGCATATGAACCATTCACAACACCAAATAAGATGAGATGTCGAAACACATGGGGTAAGTGCAAGACAATCCAAGCATAATGTGCATATGGTGTAGTGAAGATATCGTGGCACTCAACACAATGGAAAGAGAAATTGTTCACCATGTGTGAGGAAATCAAGTGAATTATGTGACACGCAATGGGACATGGCAAATGTGAAGAAATGACATTATTGCAATCAAACATATGATAGGGGCAAGTAATCCAAGAATTAGATGCAACACAAGTAGTATGATCCACAATATCCATGCTCATGGTTTGGGTGTTCTTGAAAGAGAAGGATATCACCTCGAAAGTATGTCCTTGCACGTCCTTCAAAATGTCGAAGTACAAGCAAGTGCGATGTAGACTCGTCGTGGTAGAAGGTGGTTCGCTCTCAAGATCTCGAATTTTCAACTCACGTGAAGTGGAAGTCGACACAAAGTCCAAGTATCCTACACACGCACACAACAAAACAAATAGCATATGCGCATGGTAGATAAACACATCATCCATCATGATGGTTCTCTTCTCTTGCACATAACCATTAGAACAAAAAGTGCATGAATAATATGACGCTAGGAATATGGTGCAAAGAAGGATGATAAGAATGCGTCACAAGAATTATGTCAAAATCTCCAAATATATGCAAGGGTTCTATGGGGGCAATTTCAATAGCAAGTCTAAAAGCATTGTTGAACGCAATACATGGCAAGTCATCTAGCATGAGAGAGGCAACATATGGAGATGTATGACAAGAAGCACTAGCAATCAAGTGCAAAGCATGGCAATGGTTGTCATCAATCGCATGAAATGATCAGGTAGGAATCATGGATGATGCAACATAAGCAAGCATATCAATCATGTCGTGCAAACTAGTGGAGCGAAAATGCAACACACTAGAGGATATGATCGCAATCATGTCATGTGAGCAAACAATATGCATAGGCAATGCACATGACATATCGCAAGCACGAACACAAAGCGAGATCAAAGTATCATCATAGGCATGGGGCACAAATGGAACATGGCAATAAAAAGATATATCTCCACCAAAATTGCAAATACACATACAAGTATGAAAATCAAGGAACATTTGTAATGCAAAGCATGGGTCACAAATGCATGGCAAAGTCATAGGAATGATCACATCATGCAAAGTGAACATGGCAATATGGGAATAAAGTGAGAAGTGGTAAATAACCCATAACCATGTGAGGACCATGTAGAAGAAATGCATGAAGTCTTTGCGTGAAGGGAGTGGTGGTAAGGACAATCCACAGGATCCCAAATCATTATTGCTCTCTAGAGCTCTTTTCGTAAACTCATGGGATTGTGTCATTGACAAGTATTCATGGGTACCTGTGTTATTCCACTCATGTGGTGTAGGTGAAGTGGCAAGAACCAACTCGTGGTCATCTTCATCGTGATGGAACCATGTGGGGAGTGCATCATAGTCCACCATGGCCATCGTCTTGTCCAAAGGAAGGACAGAGTTGTCGAGGATCAACGCGTCATCATATATGCGACCTAGCACCAAATGAGAAGACACAATAGAGGTATAGGTTAATTCGTTAGAAATCGAAATGGCCTCAATGCCCTATCAACTACCTCACTCTCTCTATGTGGTGGTGGCTCACTCACTCCCTCAAGGTAGGGGCACTCAATATCGCATATGGTGGAGTCACTCAAAACACTAAAGTGGTGGTGGTGGCTCTCCTTACATGGGAATTGGGGAAACTCGTCATATATGGGGCTAGTGGTGAAGTCTCTCTCACTCTCAATATGGTGGCAAAAGTCACTCGAGTCATCATATCATACGTCACCGTGGTCGAAGGGAAAATCCCATGGTCAACCATCTCGTAGTCATCGTCATCGATGAAGGCCGAAGATGTCACATCATCACTCTCATCATGGATGAAGGCCGAAGATGGCACATCATCACTCTTGCCTCCAAAGATGGATGCATCATCCTTGCTTGTCACCGTATCGTTCGCCTCCAAATCTTGATTGTTGAGTTGCTACGTAGTCGTACTTGTCACTGCACCATATTGAAAAAGAGTCATAGTAGACTTGGCATCATCAATGCCACAAAGAGGGATGGCGGTGAACTCAAACTTGGGAATGTCATCTTGGAGCTCGTCGGGCTTGGACGTCTCGGTGGTACTAGCCTCATGTTCGCCGTCATGGAGCTTGGTCGTCGTGAAGTTTTCTTGGGGTGGAGAAGCCTTGGCCTTCATGAGTTCTCGTTCCGCCTTGAGAGTACCAATGTAGTTGTCGTCGAGGGTGTAACGCCCTCGATGCGGCTATATCTCCCACGTGTCGAGGCACGACTTAGAGGCATAACCGCATTGAAAGCAATGTCGCAAGTCGGGAAATCATTACACATCCCATGTACATAAATAATATAAAGGGGAGAAACGTAGTTGGCTTACACTCGCCACGTCACATCAAAGTACATAAATAACATCCCTCATACAAATCACTCATGGCCCAACTACGGTGCCAAAATAGAAAAGACACCCAACATGCGACAAGGCCCTGAATCGATAACCCCAACTAGGCACCACTACTGATCATCCGGAAAAGACACGTAGTATCGCTGAGAGTCCTTGTCGAACTCCCACTTGAGCTCGTAATCGTCAACTGGAGCAGAAACACCTGGACCTGCATCTGGAGTTGTAGTATTTGTGAGCCACAGGGACTCAGCAATCTCACACCCACGCGATCAAGACTATTTAAGCTTATAGGACAGGTACGGCAATATAAGTGGAGCTGCAGCAAGCGACTAGCATATATGGTGCCTAACTTATACGCAAATGAGAGCGAGAAGAGAAGGCGAAGCATGAGCGAGAAGCTAAAGGAACATCCTGCGCAAGCATAACTCCAACATCGTGTCCACTTCCCGGACTCCGCCGAGAAGGGACCATCACGGTAACACACACGGTTGATTCATATTAATTAAGTTTTAGTTCAAGTTATCTACAACCGGACATTAACAAATTCCCGTCTGCCCATAACCGCGGGCACGGCTTTCGAAAGATCAATCCCTGCAGGGGAGTCCCAACTTAGCCCATAACAAGCTCTCACGGTCAACGAAGGAATAGACCTCCACCCAAGACACACCGATCAGACTCGGTATCTCGGTACAACAAGATGATTCGACAGGTTAAAACAAGTCCAGCAACACCGCCCGAATGTGCCGACAAATCCCGATAGGAGCTGCACATATCTCTTTCTCAGGGCACACTCAGATGAGCAATCCGTACAACTAAAACCAGCCCTTGAGTTTCCCCGAGGTGGCGCTGCACAGGGCTCTAGTTCGGACCAACACTCAGAGGAGCACCAGCCCGTGGGGGGCTAAAATAAAGATGACCCTCGGGCTCCGGAAACCCAAGGGAAAAGGGGGTAGGCGGCAAATGATAAAACCAATGTTGGGCATTGCTGGAAAAGCTTTAGTCAAGGCGAACTATCAAGTAGTTCCCATTATAGCCCAACCGCGTAAGGGACGCAACAATCCGGGAACATAACACCGATATGACGGAAACTAGGGCGGCAAGAGTGGAACAAAACACTAGGCGAGAGGCCGAGCCTTCCACCCTTTACCAAGTATATAGATGCATTAAGATAACATAGCAATATAATGATATCCCAACAAGTAAATAAATGTTCCAACAAGGAACGGCTCCAATCTTCACCTGCAACTAACAACGCTATAAGAAGGGCTGAGCAAAGCGGTAACATAGCCAATCAACGGTTTGCTAGGACAATGGTAGGTTAGAGGTTCAATCATGCAATTGGGAGGCTGACAAGTAAGTGGTAGGCATCGTAGCAGTGGCAAAGCAAAAGAGCGAGCAAACTAGCATAGCAAAGATAGTAGTGATTTCGAGGGTATGATCATCTTGCCTACAAAGCTGTCAGAGTTGACTGGATCCTCAAAAGCACACTCAACGGGCTCCTCGTTAGCGAACTCGTCTCCCGGCTCTACCCAACAACACAAACAAGCAACAAGGATACAATCAACCACGTGCAAGGGCAACAATAATATGCAAAGACGGTATGCTATGCGGGATGCGATGCGGGATGCAAAATGCAAGACGTTACAGAAAATGCATGAACTTGGCCTCAACTTGGAAAACCAAGTGTGCCACGGGATAGAGGGGAAGAAATCACCTGAAAACAATATAAAGATCATAGGAATCGGAGCTACGGTTTGGAAATGGCGAGCATTTTACGAAACGAACCGATCTGCGATATACAGCAAGTAGGCTCCTAAATGCAATGAAATGAACATGCTACAGCCACCAAACATGAAAACAAAATACATGGAAGTGATGTACACAAGATGCTTAACAAAACACTAGCACTGAGCCATATGCAAATTCATTCATTAAGAGGCTCAAACAAGCATGGCAAAAACGCAAACGCAAAACAGATTCCAGACTTAGTGAAATTAACACTAGCCTGAAATTTCAGATCACGAAGCCCTCTTCGGAGCAGCAAAACAACATGATACAAAACCTGAACATGACAAGTAAGAACATGGCATGGAGCTACTCAACAAGCTTAACAAAGCAGCCAAAGTGACCTTGGGCCAAAAGGGTTCACCAAAATACTCTACCGAGCTCACGAACATAGCTCGAACACAATCAGTTTTCAGACTTAGTGAAAACTGAGACATGCAGAAATTTAACTCACGAAGGCATGTAAACGAGCTCGATGCACTCACTACGGTGCAATTCATGGCAAGTAAATAATATAACCAGCAAGAAGGCAAAATATGCTAGCTACACATGGCAAGAACAAAGGCATAGCATGCATGGAACATTAACGGTAGCATCGGCAAAATCGCAAACAAGTTGACGATCTGCCCAGATTAACAACGAAGCAAAAGTTGAGCTAGATTGAGTCAACCTAGAGCACTCCACATATGCAAACAAAGACATGGATGGATAGAGCATAACATATATATCAAAACTCCCTTACTGATCATCCTCAAATGAGGCACGGATCACTAGGAAACAAGCTGGACATATAGCATCATGAACTAAAATATCCCAGACTTAGTGAAAATCAGTCTCTGAAATCAGCAATCTCAGGTACCTCTCTTCGCAAGCTTGCACAAGACAACACACACATCCTAAAAATGCATGGGTGGCACCTCTGGAAAGAAGACAAAATGCTTAACAATTCATCCCAAAGGGGCACAGGCATATCATGCACGAATTAAACATGGCAAAAATGACAAAAGTGCATGATGAACTAACGGATCTGCAATTTAACTCATGAAGCCTCTCTCTAACAGCATTTTGGGCAACAAGATTAACTCAAATGCAAATGATGCAATGGAATGAAATGATGTACATGTCGAGGCGAAGATTTTGATATATCATATGCCCAAAACGGAGTTACGGTTGCGGAGATACGAGCAGTCAAAGAATGCATAAAAATCTGGGAGTTAGGGTTTCGGGGGAGAGGGGTCAACCCCAGATCTAGATCCAGCGCATGGATCCCGAGGCGGCGCCGGAGTACTGTTCACGCCGGAGCTCCTGTAGCTCGCCGGCGAGGGGGCCGTGGCCGTGGCGGCTGCCGGCGACGAGGAGGCGGCGAGGAGGCGGCGGAGGGGCGCGGCGCCGGCCGGGCGTCGGTGGTGGCGGCCGCGGGCGGCGAGGAGGCCGGCGGAGGGGCGGCGAGCGGTGGCGGGGCGGCGGCCCACGGCGGCGCCGGGTGCCGGAGACGAGGAGGGAGGCGGCGCTGGCGGTGGGAGGCACCAGGCGGCGGGGCGAGGCGGCTGGGCCGCGGGGGCTTCCCGCGGGCCTGGCGGGCCGGCGGCGGCGAAACGGTCCCCCGGGCCACGTGGCGGCGGCTGAGTGGCGGCAGGGTGGAGCAGACGCTGTCCGGCGCGGGCCGGACACGTCCGTCGGCGGCGGAGGAAGGAGATCTGTTTTTTTAGGAGGAGGACGGGGAGGAAGACGAGATCCGAAATGGGGGGGTGTATATATAGGCATAAGTGGAGCTAGGAGAGTCCAAATGAGGTGCGGTTTTCGCCCACGCGATCGTGATCGAACGATCTAGGACATGGAGCAGAGTTTGGTGGGTTTTGGGACAAATTTGGGGGGGTGTTGGGCTGCAACACACACGAGGCCTTTTCGGTCTCTCGGTTAACCGTTGGAGTATCAAATGAAGTCCAAATGACCCGAAACTTGACGGGCAGTCTACCGGTAGTAAACCAAGGCCGCATGTCAAGTCTCGGTCCAATCCGGAAATGTTTGAACCCCACACACGAAATAAAGCTAGAAATGGCCACCGGAGGAGAACGAAGCGCCGGAATGCAAAACGGACAACGGGGAAAATGCTCGAATGCATGAGATGAACATGTATGCAAATGCAATGCACGAGATGACATGATAAGAGATGTACGAAAAAGAAAAACAACACACGGAGACAAAGACCCGAACCCGAGAAATAAATATAACTTAGCGCCGGAGACGGCAAGAGTTGGATACAAATATGGAAAGTATATCTGGGGCGTTACAGAGGGACCTGTAGTTCTTGAGGAATTTAGTCTTGGAGATATCGTTGTTCAATCCCATCATGAAGTGGAACTTCATCCAAATGGGGTCGTCCATCCCAACTCGTCATAAGGCTTTCTTCAAGTTCTTGAAGTACTCATCGAGGGACTTGGATCCTTGTATGGTGTTCTCTAATTGGCGTTGAAGATGTTCCGTGTAGGTGGAAGGCACAAATTCTCGCCTCATCACTTTCTTCATCGCGGGCCAAGTCATGGTGAAGATTGTCGAAGGTCTATGAAGCCACTTGTGGAACACTTCACTTGATCTTCGGAGGAGAGTTGGTGTAGCTTGAGGTAGTTGTCCGTCTTGTGTTCCCACTCGAGGTACTCCTCGGGGTCATGAGTCCCAAAGAATGGAATCTCATCGTCCTTGTCGAAGTCGAAGTAGCTCGTTGAGGTAGTGGACTTGAGCTCGTGGAGGAGAAGATGTCGTACATCTGAAGGCGAAGATGCCTTGAAGTCACTTGGTGAAGATGCCAACGTTGCTAAAGAAGCCACAGCCTTGTTGTTGATGCCGCGGCTCTATATAGCCCATGCGCACTGGGTTGTCGGAGGCTGTGTGCACGGGGTCCCGTGTGCATGGGGGTCGAAGGCCCGTTGAAAGTGCAACTATCCCTAGGTGGTTTTGGTAATTCATAACAACATATAGCTCATTGAGCTAATGCTATTCCAAGATGACTATTTCAGGAAAGCTCAATGATTGGCATGGCATGGATGTGAAAGTGGAACCCTCAAAATGCTAAGGACAAAGGATTGGCTCAAGCTCAAAAGCTCAAGACTCTTCATTTTATATTTTAGTGATCCAAGATCACATTGAGTCCTTAGGAAAAGCCAATACTATCAAGGAGGGATGAGGTGTTGCTTAATGAGCCTCTTGCTTCATGTGCTTAGTGATATGCTCCAAAACCCTCAACTACTTTCCCATATCCACATATGACCTAAAACCTAAGCCAAACTCGGTCCTACCGATTATTTCTATCCGGCGCCACCGAGTTTCACTTGTCATAAGCCACTGCCAAACCCTAGCAATTCGGTTCTACCGATAGGGATCTCGGTCTCACCGAGATGTGATTGCAAACTCTCTGTTTCCCTTTCATAACTTTTCGGTCTCACCGAAAGAGCGAATCGGTCCCACCGAGATGGCAATGTAAATTCAGTGTTTCCTTTTTGTAACTTTTCGGTCTCACCGAAAGAGCGAATCGGTCCCACCGAGATGGCAATGTAAATTCAGTGTTTCCTTTTTGTAACTTTTCGGTCTCACCGAAAGAGCGAATCGGTCCCACCGAGATGGCAATGTAAATTCAGTGTTTCCTTTTTGTAACTTTTCGGTCTCACCGAAAGAGCGAATCGGTCCCACCGAGATGGCAATGTAAATTCAGTGTTTCCTTTTTGTAACTTTTCGGTCTCACCGAAAGAGCGAATCGGTCCCACCGAGATGGCAATGTAAATTCAGTGTTTCCTTTTTGTAACTTTTCGGTCTCACCGAAAGAGCAAATCGGTCCCACCGAGTTTGCCTGACCAACTCTCTGCTTAGCTAATTACCAAATTCGGTCTCACCGAGTTTGTGTAATTGGTCTCACCGAGATTACGTTATGCCCAAACCCTAACCATATCGGTCCTACCGAGTTGCATGTCAGTCCCACCGAAAATCTCTAACGGTCACTAGGTTTACTTTTTCGGTCCGACCGAGTTTGTTGATTCGGTCCCACCGAGATTGGAAAACTGTATGTAATGGTTGGATTTTGTGTGGAGGCTATATATACCCCTCCACCTCCTCTTCATTCATGGAGAGAGCCATCAGAACACATACACAATTCCAACTCATATGTTCTGAGAGAGAACCACCTACTCATGTGTTGAGACCAAGATATTCCATTCCTACCATATGAATCTTGATCTCTAGCCTTCCCCAAGTTGCTTTCCACTCAAATCTTCTTTCCACAAAATCCAAATCCTATGAGAGAGAGTTGAGTGTTGGGGAGACTATCATTTGAAGCACAAGAGCAAGAAGTTCATTACCTACACACCATTTGTTACTTCTTGGAGAGTGGTGTCTCCTAGATTGGCAAGGTGTCACTTGGGAGCCTCCGACAAGATTGTGGAGTTGAACCAAGGAGTTTGTAAGGGAAAGGAGGTCACCTACTTCGTGAAGATCTACTGCTAGTGAGGCATGTCCTTTGTGGGCGATGGCCATGGTGGGATAGACAAGGTTGCTTCTTCATGGAACCTTTGTGGGTGGTTGCTTCTTCGTGGACCCTTTGTGGGTGGAGCCCTCCATGGACTCGCGCAACCGTTACCCTTTGTGGGTGGAGCCCTCCGTGAACTCGCGCAACCGTTACCCTTTGTGGGTTGAAGTCTCCATCAACGTGGATGTAGGATAGCACCACCTATCCGAACCACGGGAAAAACATCAGTGTCTCCAATTGCGTTTGAATTCTCCAAACCCTTCCCTTTACATTCTTGCAAGTTGCATGCTTTACTTTCCGCTGCCAATATACTCTTTGCATGCTTGCTTGAATTGTGTGATGATTACTTGACTTGTCCTACAATAGCTAAAATCTGCCAAGAACTAAAATTGGGAAAAGTTTAATTTTTTATTTGGTCAAGTAGTCTAATCACCCCCCCTCTAGACATACTTTCGATCCTACAAGTGGTATCAGAGCTTTGGTTTCCATTTGCTTTGATCTCCATAGCTTTTGGTGGTCATAGCCTTGGTTTCACAACCTAGGAGAGTATGGCGTCTAGCGAGGGAAATTATCACCGTAGAGGTCCTTACTTTGATGGTACTAATTTTGCTAGTTGGAAGCATAAAATGAAAATGTATATTCTTGGACATAACCCTGCCGTTTGGGCTATTGTGTGTGTTGGTTTGCAAGGTGACTTCTTTGATGGGAAAGAACCAAACCGTGAAGCTACCGCGGATGAGTTGAAGATGTTGCAATACAATGCTCAAGCTTGTGATATTCACTTCAACGGATTGTGCCCCGAAGAATTCAACAATATCAGCCGTCTTGAGAATGCAAAGGAAATTTGGGACACTTTGATTGATATGCACGAAGGTACCAACTCCGTCAAGGAATCCAAGTTGGATGTGATTCAAAGTCAACTTGACAAGTTCAAAATGAAGGATGGTGAAGGTATCGCTGAAATGTACTCTAGGCTTGCTCTCATCACAAATGAGATTGCCGGCTTAGGAAGCGAAGAGATGACCGATAGATTCATCATCGAGAAGATTCTAAGAGCCTTGGATGGAAAATATGATACCGTGTGCACATTGATCCAAATGATGCCCAATTACAAAGATCTCAAGCCAACGGAGGTGATTGGAAGAATTGTTGCTCATGAGATGTCACTTAAGGATAAAGAGGAACTTCACAACAAATCAAGTGGTGCCTACAAAGCCTCATGTGAAGCCCCCACATCATCAAGTGAGAAACAAAACTTCAATGAAGAATTGAGCTTAATGGTGAAGAACTTCAACAAGTTCTACAAGAGTAGAAGCAAAGATAGAAGCTTCAAGTCAAGGTCCTACAATGACAAAAGATCTTCTAGTCGAGAGCGAAACTGCTACAGTTGTGGAAGACCGGACACTATTCCAATGAGTGTACGGCTCCCTACAAGAGAAGAGAAGATTCTCCAAAAAGAAGAAGCAAAGAATCACCACCAAGAGAGAGAAGGAGTAGAGATGATTGTTATGAACGAAGATACTCACGGAGAAGCAAGGATTCGGAAAGTAAGGAAAAATCATCAAGGAGCTACACAAAACGAAGACATCAAGCTCATGTTGGTGAATGGGTATCCGGCTCCGACTCCGACAGCCACTCCGAGAGAAGTTATCACTCCGACTCCGAAGATACTCAAGATGAAGGTGTTGCCGGTCTAGCACTTGTGTCAACCAACTCCTACGACATATTTGACTCACCAAATGAAGGAATTGGAAGATGCTTCATGGCCAAAGGTCCTAAGGTAACACATCCCGAGTATGTTGATTTCAATAGTGATGAAGATGACTTGTTAGGTGATGATTTGCTTGTTGACAACTCTAGTGATGAATATTATGATGAAAAGTCAATTAATCATGCTAATCAAGATAAAACGAATGACAATGATAAGGAGAAGATTGAGGCTCTAACTAAAGAACTAAACACTCTTAAGTTAGCTCATGAAACTATCATCGAAGATCATCGAGAACTTTTAAGAGCTCATGAGAAATTACGCTTTGAAAAGCTCAATCTTGAGCAAGAGCATGAGTTCTTAAAAGCAATCAATGATGATCTCCGCAAGAAAAGTTCTTCTTACATTGCCAAGCGTTTACTCTTATCCACTTACATGCCTCAAGTCAAGTCTAGTAACAAGAACAAGAAAGATTCTTCCTCTAGTAGTAACAATGATCATGCTAAATCCAATATTGTTGCTTCTAGTAGTTCTGTTGATTCCACTAATGATTCTCTTAGCTAAGTTACACTTGAGCAAGAAAATAGCTTATTGAAGGGAATTATAGAGAAAGGAGTGTACAAAAGCCTTGCCGGGAGTAAGCAATTCGAGGAAATTGTGCGCAAGCAAGGAATGCACCGGAAGAATCAAGGTGTTGGTTTTGAACGAAAGTTCAATGCCAATGGAGTTGAGTGGGAAGAAGATCAATACCCCAAGACAAAGTTTGTTCCTCAACAAGAGAAGTATGATACTTCTTTCAACGAGACACAAGCTCAAGATGATCTTCCAGCACAAGACTACAAGCAAAAAGGCAAGGACAAGCTTCAAGAGGAAATTGATGCATTTGAAGAAGCTCCAAAGACCTTAGTCAAGTGGATTCCCAAGACTACTTCAAGTTCCACTTCATCAAGTACGACTACAACTCCAAGGATTCCCATCAAGATGATGTGGATCCAAAAGAAGAAGAACTAGAGAGTTCTTGAGGGTGACTCCGCCAACATACTTCACTCTTATCATTTTGGCAAGAACAAGTGCAATCAACTTCCACATCTTGCACTAGTTCAAGGAGTCACAAACCCTCTTGTTGGTAAGACAAGGGACAAGGTAACCTAAAAGTTTTCATGGACATCATCTTGTGTGTGCATCACTCTATGTCTATGGAAATACTTGTTTGTTCCTTGTGGGACTAACCCATGTAGGTATTGAAAGTGCAATTCACTCAAATGGATAGCTCCAAGTGATCTACATCAACATTGAGCATCCACATCTTCAACATCTACATGAAGTCATCATCGACAAAACCCGAGGTTAGTTCATCCCTCTAAGGGGGGATATCACATCTAGGGGGAGCTTTACTCTAAGACTTGAGCTAAAGCAACTCTAAAGATGTGAACACAACAATGCTTTATGTAAAAGTGGTAACCCCACTTGAGCTTAAACGATGAGTATGACCTACGATCAAGTGTTCTCACTTGACTCCTAAGTCAATATACTCATATATAGATGACCTTGTCATCGCAAATTGCTTGGTAGATGCTAGTATTGGTTGTGCATGCCTTGTCACATATTTCATTTGCCATCTTATTGTGTGAGCATGCTGGTTGCATATTTTACTCATTCGAGGACATCCACTTGTTGTTTTGATTGTTCGGTTTTATTTCCTTTTGCCAAGTGGATGGACAAGAATGCCTAAGAACCTCCTCTAGCTATCTATGCTTTTCTCGTCTCAAACTCTATTCATGCTACATCACAAAATTTGATCAAGTCACATTTGAACCACTCTGTGTGAGGAGCGCTCGGAGTCCCCGATTCGTCATAGACTTAAACTTCCAAAACCTCTTTATGATTCTCGGTCTGACCGATACCCCACTTTTGGTCCTACCGAGATCATTAAGTTGATCTAGGTTTTCAATCTCGGTGCAACCGATTTGAACCTTTTGGTCACACCGAGTTTCAGTAACTGCTTGCAGTTATGAATCTCGGTGCCACCGAGTTGTTCCACTCGGTCACACCGACAGGGTCGGGCTATATATAGTCACGGGCAAAAATTTGGAAATTTCTCCGAACCCCTTCGGCCGTGCGATAGCCTGCTCTGCCAACGTGGTCTCCGGATCGTCTCCTCGCCGCCAGCCGCCTCCAGTCGCTGGTCTCCGTCGCCGTCAACGGGAATTCTACCCCGCCGTTGCCGCCGTAGCGAGTCTCCGCCGAACTAGGGTATGGACTCGATCTTTGTGCTATTCTCCAATCCGATTCTTAGCACATTGTGATCATCATGATTCTTGCCACGATTGAAACACTCCTATCCAGTCAATGCGCTCGTAGATTAGGTTTGATTCGAAAATTTTAGGGTTAGGTTTCCGCCGAAACCATCTCGGACCCACCGAGTTGAAAAATTCGGTCCCACCGATTTGGCTTATGCCATTGCACAAGTGAGACTCGGTCTGACCGAGAATTACTTATCGGTGTGACCGATTTTGGAACTTAGTGAAACTCTAGCAGTCTCGGTGCCACCGAACTGTGACTCGGTCTGACCGAGTTCACTAGTTTAGGTGCCAAAACTGCTTCGGTATCACCGAGTTTAAAAATCGGTAGATCCGAGATGATTTCAGTGGGAAACTAAAACTAAGTTTTTGGATCATTCTTTTGCAAAAATCTCTGCATTTTGTGATGCTCATCCACTCTACCTCATCTATAAACTATTCACAGGGTCAGCAGACAGCTTGTTCATCATGTCAGATCAGAGTGACAACCAGAATGTGTCAGAACAGCAAGTGCACATGAGTGAGGGCACTAGTCCCTCCAGCTCTTCAGATGAAGGCAGCAGGAGCACCCCTAGCAATTTTCCAAAAGCTGCCACTAGACAGAGGAAGAAGAGAACTTCAGATTCTGAGGATGAAGATTATGTGGCAGAAGAGGAAGCAACTTCCAAGAGAGTTGAGTCAGCTCAAGGCACAAAGCCAGGGATGAAAATCAAAAGGCCAGAAGGCAGGCAGCCTATGCCAAAGGCCAGAGCTTCAACCAAGATTCCTGAGAAGTCCACTCCCATAGAGCCAGTTGCTGCTGAAGGCAAGAAAAGAAAGGAAAGGGTGAAGAAGACCGTAGCCAGAGTGCTTTGAAAGGCTTCCATCATGGAAGAGGAAGAGGAAGAAGAGGTTGCCGCACCAGCACCTAAGGCACCTAAGCTTATGGGTGATGCTATCAGGACAGGGGCTGCCACATCTAAGCCCAAAGAAGCACCCAAAGCTGCCTCCAAGCCCAAATCTGCACCAAAGAGAAATACAAGAAGCATACCTGCAACTGAGAAGAACAAGGCCCCAGTGCCTGAAGCTGCAGAAGAAGATGATGAAGAGCAAGTACTTAGAAAACTCAAGCCCAAGATCCCAGACCACAACGATGCTCATCCTGTGGCTGAGGATATGAAGCTCAGGAGAGATTTAGGGCTGAGGAAGTGGAGAGAAGCAGATCCGTATGCTTCAAGGAGAAGAACTGCTGTGGATTACAGGTTTCACACCAAGGAGCAGCAAGATTTTTATGAGACAGTGCTGCTAGACAAGAAGCCCATAGTTTGTGACATGAGATGGGTTGATTGGGAGTACATCAAGGACAATGAAGAGCACTATCCTGGAGTGCAAGACAGCTTTAGTGCTTGTGGAGTTGCAGACTTTGTTGGGCAGAAGCTCACAAAGTGGAATGAGGAGCTTATCATGCAATTCTACTCCACAGCACACTTCTACCCAGATGGAAGGATTACATGGATGTCTGAAGGTACGAGGTACCAATCTACTGTTGCTGAGTGGGCACAGCTCATCAATGCCCCAGAGGAGCATGAGGATGACTTGGATATCTATTCCAAGAAGAATATGGACCACAACTCAATGTCAAACATGTACAAGGAAATTCCAAATGAAGCACTTGACACTTTCAAATTTGGCTCAGTGCATTATCTTCTGTCAGGGCTGCCAACCATAAATTGGATCCTTAGGCACACCTTATTGCCCAAGTCAGGTGATCACAAGATGATCAGAGGCCATGCAATCAACTTGCTACATATATTTGATGTGCCACAGAAGTTCAAGGTGATGAGCCTCATGGTAGAGACAATCAAGAGGACAACAGCTGATCAGAAGAGGAGCTGTGGATATGCCCCACAGATTCAGGAGCTCATCAACTCCAAGATGGGCACGGGCATATACTTATTGGACAAGGAACACCTGCCCATCCATCCAGATTTTGAGGACAATCAAGTTGTGATGACTGAGAATGAACCATCATCTGCCCAAGCACAAGCAAAGAAGGAGAAGGCAAGGAAGGAGAAAGCTGCCAAGATGCCTACTCAAGAGGAGGCATCTGAGTATTTCCTAAAAACCAAACAAGAGCAGCTTGGTTACCTGATTGCATCCACCCTGCGGATTGACAAAGGACTAGCCACCCTAACTCAGAACCAGGCAAGCCTAGAGAGAATCATGGAACAAAAGTTCTATGACTTGGATGTCAAGGTGACAGAGATTCAGACTGTAGTGGAGCAGCTCCAAGATGACATGCAGGAGAGGAGAGGCAGGACTACAACTGATGCCTTTGCCAGAGTGCCACGAGGTCCGAGGTCGTCTGCAGTGCCAGTTGCTGACACCAGAGCCACCACTTCTGCACCAGCTACAGCCTCAGTTCCACCAGCTCCAGCATCTACTTCAGCTCCAACTCCAGCGTCTACTTCAGTGTCTACGGAAGCCTTTGTCCTTGGAGTGATCCGGACTCCACCACCACCTGAAGATCAAGCCTGAGCGTCGATCTAGCACTATGCATTTTCTAGGAACTTTTTGGTAACTTGTTGCCAAAGGGGGCGAAAATGTATAGATCATAGGCTTCGAGAGAGAGAGTGTTGCTTTTTTCTCTCTTGCTTTATTTGGTGGTTTTTCGAACTTTGTTTGCTTTTGTGTGAGATACTATGTCATTACTGGTGAGACATTGATGATCATGTGTTTGATCATAGGCTACACTTAATGGTTGCTTAATGCTATTATCTTATCTATCTTATGTGATCATTCACTATTCTTGGTGATGAGTGCATGTATTTCATTCTTATCATTTTAAGCGCTCCACCAAGATGTATGTGACATGAAAGAGTAACCCATGACTCTAACTCCTTGTGCATTTGCAGTCCAAAGCAAATTTTAAATATGCACAAATTTAGGGGAAGCTCTTACTTATCACATACTTCTCAAAGCGACGATATATTTCATGCTTATTATCATTTGTCGAAGCTTTGATCTATATGTTGTCATCAATTACCAAAAAGGAGGAGATTGAAAGTGCAACTATCCCTAGGTGGTTTTGGTAATTCATAACAACATATAGCTCATTGAGCTAATGCTATTCCAAGATGACTATTTCAGGAAATCTCAATGATTGGCATGGCATGGATGTGAAAGTGGAACCCTCAAAATGCTAAGGACAAAGGATTGGCTCAAGCTCAAAAGCTCAAGACTCTTCATTTTATATTTTAGTGATCCAAGATCACATTGAGTCCTTAGGAAAAGCATATACTATCAAGGAGGGATGAGGTGTTGCTTAATGAGCCTCTTGCTTCATGTGCTTAGTGATATGCTCCAAAACCCTCAACTACTTTCCCATATCCACATATGACCTAAACCCTAAGCCAAACTCGGTCCTACCGATTCTTTCTATCCGGCGCCACCGAGTTTCACTTGTCATAAGCCACTGCCAAACCCTAGCAATTCGGTTCTACCGATAGGGATCTCGGTCTCACCGAGATGGGATTGCAAACTCTCTGTTTCCCTTTCGTAACTTTTCGGTCTCACCAAAAGAGCGAATCGGTCCCACCGAGATTGCAATGTAAATTCAGTGTTTCCTTTTTGTAACTTTTCGGTCTCACCGAAAGAGCAAATCGGTCCCACCGAGTTTGCCTGACCAACTCTCTGGTTAGCTAATTACCAAATTTGGTCTCACCGAGTTTGTGTAATCGGTCTCACCGAGATTACGTTATGCCCAAACCCTAACCATATCGGTCCTACCGAGTTGCATGTCAGTCCCACCGAAAATCTCTAACGGTCACTAGGTTTACTTTTTTGGTCCGACCAAGTTTGTTGATTCGGTCCCACCGAGATTGGAAAACTGTATGTAATGGTTGGATTTTGTGTGGAGGCTATATATACCCCTCCACCTCCTCTTCATTCATGGAGAGAGCCATCAGAACACATACACAATTCCAACTCATATGTTCTAAGAGCGAACCACCTACTCATGTGTTAATACCAAGATATTCCATTCCTACCATATGAATCTTGATCTCTAGCCTTCCCCAAGTTGCTTTCCACTCAAATTTTCTTTCCACAAAATCCAAATCCTATGAGAGAGAGTTGAGTGTTGGGGAGACTATCATTTGAAGCACAAGAGCAAGGAGTTCATTACCTACACACCATTTGTTACTTCTTGGAGAGTGGTGTCTCCTAGATTGGCTAGGTGTCACTTGGGAGCCTCCCACAAGATTGTGGAGTTGAACCAAGGAGTTTGTAAGGTCAAGGAGATCGCCTACTTCGTGAAGATCTACCGCTAGTGTGGCAAGTCCTTTGTGGGCGATGGCCATGGTGGGATAGACAAGGTTGCTTCTTCGTGGACCCTTTGTGGGTGGTTGCTTCTTCATGGACCCTTCGTGGGTGGAGCCCTCCGTGGACTCGCGCAACCGTTACCCTTTGTGGGTGGAGCCCTCCGTGGACTCGCGCAACCGTTACCCTTCATGGGTTGAAGTCTCCATCAACGTGGATGTAGGATAACACCACCTATCCGAACCACGGGAAAAACATCCGTGTCTCCAATTGCGTTTGAATTCTCCAAACCCTTCCCTTTACATTCTTGCAAGTTGCATGTTTTACTTTCCGCTGCCAATATACTCTTTGCATGCTTGCTTAAATTGTGTGATGATTGCTTGACTTGTCCTACAATAGCTAAAATCTGCCAAGAACTAAAATTGGGAAAAGGTTAAGTTTTTATTTGGTCAAGTAGTCTAATCACCCCCCCTCTAGACATACTTTCGATCCTACAAGTGTGCACGGGGGTGGCGGAGAAGCCAACTCTCGTCCAGTAGGTCGCTCTTCATGGTCTTGTAGACTTCGATGCTTGTGTGTACTTGCCGGAGATGGTAGCTTGTGAGTCTTTTAACTTGAGTGTCTTCTCATGAGGAAGACCGCTTGCGATTCTTGATGAGGACCTTGAGCTCCTCCATGTTCTTGTCCATCTTGGTGTCAATGAAGTTCTCCATAGCATTGAACTTGTCGTCGTGGTTGTAGGCCGGACATGATGTGCTTTGCCTATCCATCACAAGACTCGAGCAAAAGTGAGTAGGAAATGAGATAAACAATACCAAGCTACCTTTTCCCAAAGATGAGGATGTATCTCGTGTCACTCAATGTGAAATTAAAGAATAGTGGAATTGGTACCGGACTTGTTCACTCACCTACAAAGTAAAGCTTATTGTGTGGCTTGGTTAGGAAAAGTGGCACAAATTCATGCAAATTGAAGTCCAAGATATTGTAAATGTCGAAATAAATCCAAAGTACACAAAATGCAAAACAAGTGATCACAAATATAGAGGAGGGCAATAAACAAACACACACGGTGGGATAATGAGGCTTGTGCAACTATAGGGATGAGCAATACAAAAATTGCCTAACGAAAGCTCGTGTTGCACAAACACTAGGAGAGCACTAGCTTGATTGCACACTTGGGCACGATTCACCACTTGGCACCAACCTATATGCATGCAAGCAAAATGTTTTCTATTCAATATATCCTCGTGCACAAGTATCTCTTTTCATGCTCAACTCTCTTTTGCTTATAAGCTTATCATCTTACTTTTCTTGCTTAAAAGCTTTTTCTTGACTTTTTTTTGCTCTTCACTTCCTTTACACTATGCTTATTGACCATCAACCACAAATATGGGACAAGTATCACAATATATGCATGGGATAAAGCAATTTCACTATATGATATATCCAATGATGCAACAATATGTTATCATATCACTATGGTGCACAAGTTTTCACGAAGCTCGGCAATACTCGGATATATAGTCTCAATAGGTATGAAGGTATTCGCAAAGAAGGTGGGGATATCAAGATGTAATAGCAAGGAAGGAAAAGTTTATGACAGAATGGATACCTTCATCACACTTAACCTTTCACGAAGTCGGGGGTAACAGGCGTTGCTTCCGGTTGAAGATGGTCTCAAAGGATGGATGGTCGTTGTCGATGGGGAATGTCGTGGTGGATTTAGTCGATGGAGAGATACAAGTCACTGGTGATTGCTGAAGATGTAACCGTCCCTAAGTAGCCAAAACACCTTAGGAGACTCAAATCACAACTCAAACAACCACAAATGCAATAGGAACAAAAATGGGTTAGTTTGCGGAAGTTTTATGCGGTGGTGCTGAAGTTATGGCGGAGGGCCTATGCAAAAGATGCAAAAATGGACAAAATTTGATGGAGTCAAATGGTCTTGAAACCTATCTAGATGGATGGGGATGTCAATAGCTACTCAACGAGCTAAAGAACGTCAAAAACATACACCGGATGCGAAAGTTACGGCTAAAATGGTGAAGTCCTGACGGCTGCTGTAGGGGGGGCGTGTGTGCGGGGTCCAAGGCCCGTGGACACAGGGTCCCATACGCACGGTACATGCCCGTGGACACGGGGTGTCCAAGGACTTTGCAGCGGCCTGTGCACACGGCGTCTGGGGCCTGTGGGCACGGGATAGGCGGAAATTTCGCGATTTCAAAATCAGATTTGAGGGGGATAAAGAAAAATTAGCCTATGGGGACGCAATTGGAGGTGGATCTACTTGCTATACACCAGATCCATGGATTGAAATCAACAAAAACTCACATGAAACTTCAAATCACAAAAAATTTGGTAAGGCTCTTTTTGTGGGGATTTTCGAAATTGGGCAAGAACAAGCAACATTAGGCTAGAAAAAAAGGAGGGGGTCTCCAATTTCGTGAGAAGCCATGGCTAATGATACCAAGATGTTGTAGGGTGGAACCCTAAGATGGATCTTTCACAAATTGGAGGGGAAATACCAAGAACAAGATGAACACAAAGGGTAAAACACAAGAGGAACACTCAAAAACAAGTCCAATCAGACATCCACTAGACTGAAATCCACACAAGATCCACAAAGGTACATAAACAATAAGGGGAACATGGATACATGGTAAAGTTCATCTCAAATCCAAAGGAGATAAGGTATTGGTGATCTAGGTAGATCCTTCCCTAAAGGGGGTCTTGAATCCTTAGGATCTTCTCCAAAGGAGGCCTTGAACTCGAATGGAGTCTCTCTCTCTCTCTCTCAAGAGGAGGAATCCCACAAGGGGAGGTACATGAGCTAAGCTCCAATGTATAGATCTATTCTTTGCTAAGTCTAAATGGAGGAGATGAAGGAGTATATATAGTCCTAGGGGATGAAGGGGTAAGTAGGGGCGAAATGGACATTACATGGGCAAAGCCCGTAGCAACATTCAAGGGGGCCCATGTGCACGGGTTAAGTGGAACCCATGCGCACGGGGTATCCAAAGACCTGACGCATGAGCCCCTGCACACGGGGTCCGTGAGTCCCATAGACATGGGGGTCCCGTGGGCATGGGACACACCCATGCACACGGGCTCTTCGGGACCGCCAACTTGGTAGGCCCGTGGGCACGGGGTGGGACGGGCCCGTGCGCAAGAGGTTTCCTGGGAGCTGTTGCCTTCTTCTTGGTGCTTCCTTCTCCGCTTTCAGGCTTCCCTCTTGGATGGTGTAGATGTTCTCTTCTTGTTGGACTCCTCCTCGATGAATGTGTAGCTCTGGTCACACCTATGTATGCACACGAAAGAGGGATCAATTAGTATACCATCCTTGAAAGGTACAAGTGGACATGTGTAAGGGAGATGATTCACCTTTGTATGTATGAAGTAGATGTTGCACGTGTTGCTTGCCAAATGGACTCTTTACATGGTTATGTGCATAGGATGCTCGGCATCATTGGTCCTCTTCCTCCAAACGAAGGCGTGAAGGGATGATATGTCTCCAATGTATATATAATTTTTGATTGTTCTATGCTGTTTTATTATCAATCTTGGATGTTTTATAGTCATTTTGTAGTCATTTTATATCATTTTTGGTACTAACCTATTGACATAGTTCCAAGTGCGAGTTGTTGTTTTTCCGTGTTTCTTACATTGTAGAAAATCAATATCAAACGGAGTCTAAATGCCACGAAACTTTACAGAGATTTTTATGGCCCAGAAGGAAGGCAATGGGCCCTGGTTGCACCTAGGGGGTGCCCCAAGAGGGGGGGCACAACCCACCAGGGGCGCCAGGAAGCCCATGCGCGCCCTGGTGAGTTGTACCCACCTCGGGTGCCCCCCGGACCGCCTCTTTGCTCTGTAAATACCCCAAAATTACCAGAACCCTAGGGGAGTCGATGAAATATTCAGCCAGCTGCCAAAGAGTCCGGAACCACCAGATCCAATCTAGACACCATCACAGAGGGGTTCACCACTTCCATTGGTGCCTCTCTGATGATGCGTGAGTATTTCTTCGTAGACCTCCGGGTCCGTAGTTAGTAGCTAGCTGGCTTCATCTCTCTCTCTTGAGTCTCAATACAATGGTCTCTTGGATATCCATATGATGTAACTCTTTTGCGATGTGTTTGTTGGGATCGATGAACTTCGAGTTTATGATCAGATCTACGTTTTTATATCCATGAAAGTATTTGAGTTTCTTTGATCTCTTTTATGCATGATCTCTCATAGCCTCGTATTTTTTCATCGATAATTGGGTTTTGTTTGGCCAACTTGATCTATTTGTCTTGCAATGGGAAGAGGTGCCCGGTAGTGGGTTTGGTCTTACGGTGCTTGATCCCAGTGAAAGAATGGGAACCGACACGTATGTATTGTTTCTACTAAGGATAAAAAGATGAGATCTATATCTACCATCGTATAGATAAACGGATCTTGTCAACATCATGTCATCATTCTTATTGCATTACTCTGTTTTTCCATGACCTTAATACACTTAGATGCATGCTCGATAGCGGTCGATGTGTGGAGTAATAGTAGTAGATGCAGGCAGGAGTCGGTCTACTAATCTTGGATGTGATGCCTATGTAACGATCATTGCCTGGATATCATCATAATTATTTGAAGTTCTATCAATTTCCCAATAGTAATTTGTTTACCCGCTGTTTGTTATTTTTCTCGAGAGAAGCTACTAGTGAAACCTACGGCCCCCGGGTCTTCTTTCTCATATATTTGCCTTGCGATCTACTTTTCCTTTGCATTTTTATTCAGATCCATTAAACCAAAAATCCAAAATAGTTTGCTGCACTTTATTTTATTTGTGATCTATTATTTCAATCTATTACAACTTTCTCCCATCAACATGCAATTTCTGGCACCGTACCCCGAAAGGGATTGACAACACCTTTAACTCATCGGGTTGCGAGGTGTTGTTATTTGTTTGCAGGGGCTGTTTATGTTGTGTTGCTTGCTTCTCCTACTGGTTCGATACCTTGGTTTCATAAATGAGGGAAATACCTACCGTCGTTGTGCTACATCATCCCTCCCTCTCCACGGAATAACCGACGTAGTTGCAGCTACCATCAAGGGATCCCACAGTGGCCAATTTTGAAGGGGGGAACAAGAAGTACATCCTATCCTGATGAAAAGTGGTATTCTCCTGCAAAGCTTTTGGTCTTGACGCCATGGTGGGCTCGGTGATGACATCCGCCCTGCGGTCCTCACGGTCTTGGTCATGTTGCATGGAAATGGAAAACTTTGGCTGATTCCTCGGGACACCGCTGATACGTCCATTTTGCATCATGTTTTCTTACTGTTATTTATAATGTTTTTAAACACAATAAAGCTTTTTGGAGTAATTCTAATGCCTTTTCACTTATAATATGCAAGGTATACACCAAGAGGGAGAATTCCGGCAGCTGGAAATCTGGACCTGAAAAAGCTACGCCAGGATACCTATTCTCCACAACTCCAAATGACCTAAAACATCACGAGGATATTTTATGGAATATATGAGGAATATTGGAGCCAACAAGTACCAGAGGGGGCCCAGCAGGTGGGCACAACCCACATGGGCATGCCAAGGAGCCCAGGCGCGCCCTGGTGGGTTGTGCTCTCCTCGGCCCACCTATGGTGCCCATCTTCTGGTATATAAGTCATTTTAACCTAGAAAAAAATAAGGAGAGGACTTTTGGGATGAAGCGCCGCCGACTCAAGGCAGAACTTGGGCACGAGCACTTTTGCGCTCCGGCGGAGTGATTCGGCTAGGGGAACTTCCCTCCCGGAGGGGGACATCATTGTCATCATCATCACCAAAAACTCTCCCATCTAGGAGAGGGCCATCTCCATCAACATCTTCAACAGCACCATCTCCTCTCAAACCCTAGTTCATCTCTTGTGTTCAATCTTGTTACTGGGACTATAGATTAGTACTTGTGGGTGACTAGTAGTGTTGATTATATCTTGTAGTTGATTACTATATGGTTTATTTGGTGGAAGATTATATGTTCAGATCCATTATTCTACTTAATACCCCTTAAACTTGAGCATGAGTATTATTTGTGAGTAGTTACTTCTGTTCTTGAGGTCACAGGAGAAATCATGTTGCAAGTAATCATGTGAACTTGATATGTGTTCGATATTTTGATAGTATGTATGTTGTGGTTCCCTTAGTGATGTCATGTGAACGTCGACTACATGACACTTCACCATAATTGGGCCTAAGGGAATGCATTATGGAGTAGCAATTAGATGATGGGTTGCGAGAGTGACAGAAGCTTAAACCCAGTTTATGCGCTATTACGTAAGGGACCTATTGGATCCAAAAATTAATGCTATGGCTAGAATTTATTCTTAATACTTTTCTCGTAGTTGCAGATGCTTGCGGGAGGGTTAATCATAAGTAGGAGGTTTTTTCAAGTAAGAACGACACCTAAGAACCGGTCCACCCACATATCAAATTATCAAAGTACCGAACACGAAGTAAGCCAACATGATGAAAGTGACTAGATGAAATTCCCGTGTACCCTCAAGAATGCTTTGCTTATCATAAGAGACCGTTTTGGCCTGTCCTTTGCCTCAAAATTATTGGGCTACCTTGCTACACTTTTGTTACTAATATCGTTAATTGCTCGTTACAAATTATCTTTCTATCAAACTACTCTGCTTCTTACAATTTTAGCACTTGCACACATGTAACACCCACGATGCGGCTATATCTCCCACGTGTCGGAGCACGACTTAGAGGCATAACCGCATAGTGGGCATGTCGCAAGAGGGGTAATCTTTACACATCCCATGTACTGAATAAGAAAGGGATAAAGAGTTCGCTTACAATCGCCACTTCACACAATACATAAATATAGCATTACATCATCCAGAATACGATCAAGGTCCGACTACGGAACCAAATAAAGAAAGACAACCCCAAATGCATAGATCCCCGATCGCCCCAACAAGGCTCCTCTACTGATCGTTCAGAAAGGAAACATAGTGATGTCCCGAATCCTCATCGAACTCCCACTTGAGTTCGGTTGCGTACCCTGCACTAGAATTGTCGGCACCTGCATCTGGTTTTTGGAAGTAATCTGTGAGTCATGGGGACTCAGCAATCTCACACCCTCACAATCAAGACTATTTAAGCTTATGGGTAGGAAAAGTTAGTGAGGTGGATCTGCAGCAAGCACTAGCATATATGGAGGCTTACTTACGCAAATGAGAAAGAGAAGAGAAGCAAAGCATGGTCGAGAAGCTAGAAAGATCAAGAAGTGATCTTGAAACTACTTACGTTCAAGCATAACACGAGACCGTGTTCTCTTCCCAGACTCCACCAAAAAGAGACCATCACGGCTACACAGGCGGTTGATTCATTTACAACCGGACATTAACAAATTCCCATCTTCCCATAACTGCGGGCACGACTTCTGAAAGATCAACACCCTGCAGGGGTGTCCCAACTTAGCCATCACAAGCTCTCACAGTCAACGAAGGACATTCCTTCGCCCAGGACGGCCTGATCAGACTCGGAATCCCGGTTACAAGACATTTCGACAATGGTAAAACAAGAACAGCAAAGCCACCCGAATGTGCCGACAAATCCCGATAGGAGCTGCACATATCTCGTTCTCAGGGCACACCAGATTGTCCTGGATTCTGGTAGGCCAACCCGGAGTTGCCCGTGGTGGCCGCCGGCTGCTGACAGGTTGGACCAACACTCAGAGGAGTACTGGCCCGGGGGTTTAAAATAAAGATGACCCTTGAGTCCGCGGAACCCAAGGGAAAAAGGCTTAGGTGGCAAACGGTAAAAAAAAGGTTGGGCCTGGCTGGAGGAGTTTTATTCAAGGCGAACTGTCAAGGGGTTCCCATTATAACCCAACCGCGTAAGGAACGCAAAATCAAGGAACATAACACCGGTATGACGGAAACTAGGGCAGCAAGAGTGGAACAAAACACCAGGCACAAGGCCGAGCCTTCCACCCTTTACCAAGTATATAGATGCATTAAAGTAAACAAGATATAATAACGATATCCCAACAAAAATCATGTTCCAACAAGGAACAAACTTCAACTTCACCTGCAGCTAGCAACGCTATAAGAGGGGCTGAGCAAAGTGGTAAGATAGCCAAAAAAACGGTTTGCTAGGAAAGGTGGGTTAGAGGCTGGACATGGCAATATGGGAGGCATGAAAAAGCAAGTGGTAGGTATCGCAGAATAGCAATAGAGCGAACAACTAGCAAGCAAAGGTAGAAGTGATTTCGAGGGTATGGTCATTTTGCCTGCAAAGTTCTCCGAGTTGACGAAAGCTTGATCCTCGTAAGCGTACTCAATGGGTTCCTCGATCACATACTTGTCTCCCGGCTCTACCCAAGGCAAAAACACAAGCAAAGGACCAACAATCAATCATGGTGCAATGCGCAAGCAACATGATGCCAAACATGGTATGATATGCGGGATGTGATATGCAATGCATATGCGTGCTCCGGAAGGAAAAGATTGAACCAGGCATCAACTTGGCAAGGCAAGTGTGCCGCTGGAAAGATGAGTTGATTTCGGTCAAAATTGATATAAAGATCTCCGGAATCGGATGCACGGTTTGCAAATGGCAAGCAAAATAAGAATGGCACAATTCTGCGATTAACATCACGATCCCATCTACAATACAATAAGAAACTAAGCTACTGCACTCCAACATAAAAAAAGCACATGGAAGTGATCTACTCAAGATGCTTGACAAAAGATAAACACTGAGCTACGGCTAAATCACACAAGAGTAGGTTCAAACAAGCATGGCAAAAGTGCAAAAGATATCAGCATCACAGACTTAGTGAAAATAACATGTCAGGAATTAACATCAGGAAGCAATATTTAGAGCAAGATAAAAACATGCTAAAGGAATAGAACATAGCAAACAAAGGCATGGCATGAATCTACTCAAAGCATATCACAAAAGTCCCTTACTGACCATAAGCAAAAAAGGATCAGAAGATATGATGGCACCCATGTAAACATAGCAAGTTTCGTTAACAGAAAATAGAGGATGGCATAATCAGAATTATGAAGGCATGTTTGCGAGCTCGATGCACTCACACAAGGAATTGCATGACAAGCTAAGCATACTACCAGAAATAAGACATGTTCATGAAGCTAAACTGGTAGGATCAAGTACTCTACCAGGTCTAGGGCGTAGGTGGTAAGAGAAGGATGGAGGGAGACATGGCGAGGATCGGGCGCGCCGGCGGCAGGGCGCCGTCGCGGCTAGGAGAAGGGCGGCGGCTAGGGTTCCGGCTCCTCAGGGAGCCGGGCAATAGGAGATAATATTATTCTTATTGCTTGCCTTCAAAAAGAGTCTTACAACCTATATTTATATCCTAGATAACTTGTAGAAGAATCAACCTAAGATAACTTGCCTAAGATAACTTGCCTAATCTGAAAATAAAAACTAAGATAACTTGCGGGCCTAAGCCGGCCGGCCATAACACTTCTCCCCGCCTGCACAAACAGCTCGTCCTCGAGCTGCAAGGTGGGGAAGCGCTTGCTTGAACTCTTCGAGGTAATCAACCAGCGTCAAACACCTTCTCGACATCTGGGGCGGCCAGGTCAGCGGCGACAATGTCCTCCGGAATGTAGTCTGCCACCTCCAGGTAGAAGAGTCGCGGGCAGGCGTGGCCGGGCTTGTAGGGTTCGTCGCAGTTGAAGCACAACCCTTGGCGGCGACGCTCGAGTATCTCAGTTGGGGTGAGCCGGCGGAACGGGCGCCCCGCGGTCGCGGCGAGGGGTGCCGTAGAAGCCTGCACAGGCCGACCCTGCGCGGAATCCGGTCCGGGTAGCGACCCAGTAGTCTGGGACGGTGATTCCTGCTGGATGGCCACCGCGCGGTACTCTAACGCGCGGGCGTAATACATGGCCGACTGGACATCCTGGGGTCCCCGAAGCTCCACGTCCATGCGGATATGGTCCGGTAGACCGCCCACAAATAACTCGGCGCGCTGAGTGGCGGAGACGCCCGGCGCATGGCATGCCAGGGCCTGGAAGTGGTCGGCGTAGTCCTGCACCGTGGATGTGAAAGGTAAGCGGCCAAGGGCCGCCAGTCGGCTCCCGCGGATAGGAGGCCCGAACCAGAGGAGACAGAGCTCCCGGAAGCGCTCCCATGGTGGCATGCCGCCCTCGTCCTACTCGAGGGCGTAGTACCAAGTCTGCGCTGCGCCTCGAAGATGATAGGACGCGAGCCAAGTGCGATCCTAAGCGAGCGTCCGCTGCCCTCGAAAGAACTGCTCGCACTGGTTGAGCCAGTTGAGGGGGTCCTCCGTGCCCTCGTAGGTGGCGAAGTCCAGTTTGGCGAAGCGAGGGGGTGTTGGCCCGCCATGCCCGGGGACGGCCGTAGTTGCCGCCGGCGCGTATGCTGGGTCGGGAAGTGCCGGGGCGTAGTTCGCCGAGCTGGAGGGGTGATCAAACCGCAGGGAGGGCGTCGGGTGTTCCGGCGCCGTGGAGTAGACCGGCCCCGAAGACGAGCCGGTCGCCCAAGCGGGGATCGGCGATGGTGACGGTGGAAACTGCACCTGGTGCAGGGGCCAACCCGTAGCCCTAGGCGCGGGTGGTGGTACTGTCGATGGCGGCGGCGCCTGGTGGAGCTGCACCGGCGCCTGCGGTGTGGGGGCCGGCGGTGACGCCGGAAGAAGCTGCTGGGTCTGGCCCTGCTCCGAGGCGCCGGTGCCCAGGTTAGGGCTGGGCGGGGCCGGTGGAGGACCCTGCTCCGAGGCCGCTGGAAGGTAGGGCGCGACGGAGGACGGCGCGGCCGGCGCGGTCCAGGTGGGCCACTGCGGCCCCGTGGTGGCGAGAAGTGGCGGGGCTGTCGGCGCGATCTGCGGCGGCCACGGCGCCCAAGGCGGCGGTGCGGCCGCTAGGGCGGGGAGCACCGGGTAGCCTCCGGTGATGGCCCCCGGTGCCAAGTACCACGGAAGCGCCTGCTGACCCGCGGCCATGGCTGGATGGAGTGGTGGGGGCGGCCCGTACGGACCTGCCAGGTAGAGGCGGATCCCTTGAACTGCGGTGACGAGGTCATTGAGGACGCCCGCCATGGCCTCCGGCGTGAACTGTTGCGGCTAGGGGAGGTGATGGCGGCGGCGAGTGTTGGACGGGGGCCTGTGGCTGCCCTTGGCCCGGCGTGGTGCCGGGTGCCGTTAGGACCGGCGCTGAGAGCGACGCAGTGGTGCCCGCCGAGAGCGAGGCCGTGACGCCCGGCGCAGAGGCGGCGGTGGTGGAGGAGTTGGCGGGCAGCGGTGGTGGTGGCGGTGGAATTGGCGGAGACATGGTCGAAACCCGGTTACCTGATACCAAATTGGTAGGATCAAGTACTCTACCAGGTCTAGGGCGTAGGTGGTAAGAGAAGGATGGAGGGAGACGTGGCGAGGATCGGGCGCGCCGACGGCAGGGTGCCGTCGCGGCTAGGAGAAGGGCGGCGGCTAGGGCTGTTGGCGGCTAGGGTTCCAGCTACTCAGGGAGCCGGGCAATAGGAGATAATATTCTTCTTATTGCTTGCCTTCAAAAAGAGTCTTACAAGCTATATTTATATCCTAGATAACTTGTAGAAGAATCAACCTAAGATAACTTGCCTAAGATAACTTGCCTAATCTGAAAATAAAAACTAAGATAACTTGCGGGCCTAAGCCGGCCGGCCATAACATAAACAAAGCAAGACCAAACTCATAGCATGCATGCATAAACTACAACAACCTTGGCAAAATTGATTAACACGTAAACAATCTGCCAGGAACATTTAATAGCGAAAGTAGAGCAAGATTGCGTCATGCTAGGGCACTCCATAAATACAAACAGGGGCATGGATGGATAGAGCACAACCATATGTCCAAATCATCCTTATTGAACATACTCAAAAGAAGCATGGATCTCTCTGTAGCAACATGAATACATGGCATAAAAATAACAGGAGGGAAATGACTTAGTGAAATTCTAAGTCCCTGAAATCAGCTATACCATGAGAGCTACATTGCATGCTTGTGCTATTCACCACATTGATCACAAAAATACATGGCATACACCCCTGTAAAGATGGCATGGCATAGCCCAAAACACATGTAGAGCTCAAGTCCATATGCAGCACACAATAAATGTAGCAAAAATGACAAATGCTCATACTCTGCTAAGAAACAGGAACTAACATTTTGTAGCACTCTTGCATCAATGATTTGGGAATCAAGATGGACTCAAACAAGCATGGCACAATGGGACAAAATGAAGAGCACATTATGATGAACATTTTGATATATGGCACACACAAAACAGAGCTACGGATGAGGAGTTATGGCATGTTGAACAGTGCTTGAAAATATTGCAGACTTAGAGAAAAACGAGGTCAACCTAGGGTTTGTCTGGACTAGATCTGGATCTGGCGCGCGCGGAAGCCGAGGTTCACCAGAACTGCTGGCCGGAGTGGAAGAAGAGGCGGTGGCCGGAATCACTTGAGCTTGCCGGAGTTGCGGGGAAGAGCGGATCCGGCGCGACTGTGGGTGCCCGAAGCGGAGGAGGATTCGCCGGCGACCTCCAGGCAGAGGGGCGGCGCCGTGGGAGCTCCGGCTGGCGCTGGGCGCCAGCGAGGGTCGGCGCCGGCGACAGAGAAGCGGATGGCGGCGGGGACGCGCGCCGGGTGGAGGCGTGGGGCGCGGGGCGGCTCGGGCCTAGAGGGCCCGCTGCGGGCTCGCCGGGCCGGCAGCAGAGGTGGGCGGCGCGGGGCATGTGGCGGCTCCTGACTGGTCCGGTGGCGGTGGCGGACGCGTCCGGCTGCGCCCAGACGTGTCCGGCGATGGAGAGGGACTAGGTTAGGGTTGGACTGCGCGAAAATTTCGGGAGGGGCACATATTTATAGGTAGAGGGAGCTAGGAGAGTCCAAATGAGGTGCGGTTTTCGGCCACGTGATCGTGATCGAATGGCCGAGAGGATGGAAGGGGTTTGGATGGGTTATTGGGCCACTTTGGAGGGGTGTTAGGCTGCAACACACACAAGGCCTTTACGGTTCCCCGGTTAACCGTTGGAGTATCAAACGAACTCCAAATGGCACGAAAACTTGACAGGCGGTCTACCGGTGGTGTACCAAGGCCGCTTGGCAAATCTCGGTCCATTTCGAGAATGTTTGACACCCGCTCAAGAAAAGAGGCAAAAGGGGGCGCCCGAGGACATAGGAGTGTCGGATTGCAAAACGGACAACGGGGAAAATGCTCGGATGCATGAGACGAACACGTATGGAAATGCGATGCACATGATGACATGATATGAAATGCATGACATGGAAAAAATGCAAGATGAAGAGAAACCAAACCATGAAGGGAATCTCATAACTTAAAGCCAAAAATGGCAAGAGTTGGAGTACAAATATGGTAAGTTACATCGGGGGTGTTACAACACTCCACCACTACGAAAGGATCTCATCCCCAGATCTAGGACTGAAAGAACTCCGGATATTCGGAACAGAGGTGGTCCTCGCATTCCCAGGTGGCTTCTCGGTCGGAATGGTGTGACCACTTCACCTTCAGGAATTTGATAGACTTTTTGCGAGTCATGCACGCGGTTTCTTCAAGGATAGCAACGGGATGCTCATGATAAGACATGTCTTCTTGTTGATCAATCTCTTCAAAGTTGATGGTGCGGTCAGGAGTCTTGAAACACTTGCGAAGCTATGACACAAGAAACACGTCGTGCATGTTTGCGAAGTTGGATGGGAGCTCAAGTTGATTGGCGAGGTCACCTCTTTTGCCAATGATCTTGAAAGGACCCACGTATCTAGGGGCAAGCTTCCCTTTGATACTGAAGCGACGAGTACCTTTCATTGGAGAGACGCGGAGGTAGACACGGTCTCCTATCTCAAAAGCCAAGTCACGATGCTTGCTATCATAGTAACTCTTCTGGCGCGATTGCGCGGCTTTGAGATTTTCACGGATGACTTTATACATTTCTTTAGCTTCTGTGATTAAGTCATTGCCAAGAAGTTGGCATTCACCAGTCTCTGACCAATTAAGAGGAGTGCGACACTTTCTGCCATAGAGAGTCTCAAATGGGGCCTTGCCCGAACTCGCTTGGAAGCTGTTGTTGTAGGAGAACTCGGCATATGGAAGACAATCTTCCCACTTCATACCAAAAGAATTGACACAAGCCCTGAGCATATCTTTAAGAATTTGATTAACTTGCTCGAGTTGTCCACTAGATTGAGGATGGAAGGCTGTGCTAAAGCGAATGTTGGTGCACATGGCCTTCTAAAAGGAATCCCAGAACTTAGAAGTAAAGATGCTTCCACAATCTGAACATATCAACTGCGGAATGCCGTGCAAGGAGACAATCCTAGAGGTATATAGCTCTGCCAACTGAGTTGCTATGATAGATTCTTTGATAGAGAGAAAATGAGCCACTTTAGTAAGCTTGTTGATGACAACAAAGATATCATCATTGCCACGCTTGGACTTGGGAAATCCAGTCACGAAGTCCATGTCAATATGGTCAAACTTCCACTCTGGAATGGCAAGAGGTTGGAGGAGACCAGCTGGCCATTGGTGTTCTACCTTCACTCTTCTGCAGACATCACATTCATTCACGAACCTAGCAATTTCTCGCTTCATGCGAGTCCACCAATACGACTGCTTAAGGTCATGGTACATCTTTGTACTTCCAGGATGAATAGATAAGAGTGAATTGTGAGCCTCGTTCATAATGAGTTGACGAAGGTCACCCTTAGGAACAACAATTCGATCCTCGAAGAATAGAGTATCTTTGTCATCAAGGCGATAGCACTTGTACTTGGGTTGGCTCTTGGCAATCCCATTTTTACCTTCTTCACCATTGCATCAAGAAGTTGTGCCTCACGAATTTGATCTTCCAAAGTAGGAGAGACTTGGAGGTTGGCAAGAAATCCATGAGGAACAACTTGGAGATTAAGTTTGCGGAAAGCTTCACAAAGATCCAATTGGAAGGGCTTGAGAATCAAACTGTTGCACTAAGCCTTCCTGCTCAAAGCGTCTGCAATGACATTGGCCTTGCCTGGAATATATTAAATACTCGGATTATTCTCTTGAATCATTTCGATCCCAACGAGTCTGACTGAGGTTGAGGTTGGGTTGAGTGAAGATGTACTTGAGGCTCTTATGATCAGTGAAGATGTCCACTTTCCTTCCCAACAAGAGATGTCTCCATGTTAAAAGAGCATGGACAACTGCCGCCAACTCATGGTCATGAGTGGGGTAGTTCTTTTCATTGGGCTTCAACTGGCGAGAGGTATAGGCCACAACTTTCTTCTCTTGCATTAACACAACACCGAGACCTTGCAGGGAAGCATCATAGAAAATTTTGAATCGTTTGGATTCATCAGGAGGAGTCAGAACTGGAGTTGTGACTAACTTCTCTTTGAGGGTGTTGAAAGCGATGTCACATTCAGGCGTCTAGACATACTTCACATGCTTCTTGAGGAGGTTGGAAATAGGCTTTGCAATCTTAGAGAAATTCTCAACGAATATTCGACAATAGCTTGCAAGCCCAAGGAAACTACGGAGCTGCTTCACATTCTCAGGCGGTTCCTAATTCACAATTGTAGACACCTTCTCAGGATTAACAACTATGCCCTTGGCTGAGATGATATGGCCAAGGTAGAGAACCTCATCGAGCCAAACTCGCACTTTGAAAACTTCGCATAGAATTGATGTTCTCTGAGTTTGTCGAGCACCAATCTCAAGTGCTTGGCATGATCCTCCTTGTTCTTGGAAAAGATCCATCGAGATACACCAAGATGAAATCATTTGTGTAAGGGCTGAAGATGAAGTTCATCATGCGAGAGAACGTTGGAGGAGCGTTGACAAGGCCGAAAGACATGACAGTGTATTCATAAGAACCATAGCTTGTTCTGAATGCCGTCCTAGGGATATCTTGTTCACGAATGCGAATATGATGATAGCCCATACGGAGGTCAATCTTGGAGAATACTTGGGAACCTTTGAGTTGCTCGAATAGCTCATTGATGTTGGGAAGTGGGTACTTGTTCTTTATTGTTTTCTTGTTCAATGGACGGTAGTCGACGCAGAGTCGGTCCATGCCATCCTTCTTCTTGAAAAAAAGAACACCACTACCCCATGGATAAGAACTCGGTCGGATTAGACCCATACGCTCTTGTACATCGAGTTGTTTCTTCAGCTCCTTCAACTCTTCTGGTCCAAGCTTGTAAGGACGTTTGCAAACAGGTTCCGTGTCAGGCTCAAGATTGATGACGAATTCAACTGGCTAGTGAGGAGGCATTCCTGGAAGCTCTTCTGGAAAGACGTCTTGATATTCACAAACGACTGGAATCTGAGAGATGGCATTCAACTCGCCCTTGTCATTTAGAGAAAACAGTCGAATGGTATCGTCACGAGTCGCATAGATGATCACATCCTCAGACGAGTGTGTCAATTGAATCTGCCTGGCAGCACAATCAAGCTGAGCCTTGTGCTTAGAAAGCCAGTCCATGCCGAGAATTAGATCAATATCCGAGTCACCAAGAACAATAGGAGAAGACAGAAACTTATAGTCGCCCATCTTGATAGAAACATCCGAAACCATGGAGTTAGCGTTCATGCGTTTACCCGGTGAGACAACTGCTAGAGGACTAGGCAAAACTTGGAAAGCCAACTCATGCTTAGATGCAAATGGTCTTGAGATGAAACTAAGTGATGCACCAGTGTCAAAAAGAACTTTTGCAGGAATATCATTAACAAGAAGATTACGCATGATTACTTCTGAAGAGTCCTCTGCTTGAGCTGCGTTCATCATGTTGACCTTTGCAAACTTGGGATTATGCTTGACCACTACATTGCTGGCAGATCTCATAGGAGGAGGAGGCGGAAGGCGCCTTTGGTTGAAGCATTTGTTCGCATAGTGCCCTTTCTGTTGACACTTGTTGCAAGTCACCTCTGAGAGAGGACGGTGATACGGAGCACTTGACCTTGGAGCATGAGACGGTGCTTTTTCTGATAGCCTGGGTTGAGTGGGTGGGAAGATCCATTGCCACCTTTACTCTTCTGCTGATAAGGCTGACGGAACGGAGGAGGAGGAGGCAACCAGAACTTCTGCTGCTTAGCTACCACTTGAGATGAAGAAGACGATTGAGTTGCATCCCTGACTCTCTTCTTAGAAGCGTCGCACTTGAGCTGAGCAGCCACTTGCTTCAGTGCCATGTTGTAGAATTCATCATACTCGGTCGGCTCAAAAAGCACGAGAGCTAGTTGCAGATCTTCTCTGAGGCCACCTCTGAATTGAGAAATCATGCTCTTCTCATCAGGGACGTCTTCTTTAGCGAAGCGAGCGAGCCTCTGAAACAGGATGTTTAGTGGTAAACAGACATGCTCCCTAGCTTCATATTGCGGAACTCCTCACGGTTACTCTCAGCAACACTTTGAGGAATGTGGTGAGCTTTAAAGTCTCGGCGGAAATCATCCCAGGTAATCACACGACCTCCTCTGGAATCTTTGTATTGTTGATACCACTCAACAGCTTGGTCTTTGAGTTGGAACAAAGCAAACTTGACAAAGTCCTCAGGCCTGACGTTGCTACTCCCAAAATGTTTGCAGATATCCACGAACCAATCATCAACATCTGTGGCCTCGACACAGTTACTGAATGACTTCATCATACTTGGTCGGCTCAAAAAGCACGAGAGCTAGTTGCAGATCTTCTCTGAGGCCACCTCTGAATTGAGAAATCATGCTCTTCTCATCAGGGACGTCTTGTTTAGCGAAGCGAGCGAGCCTCTGAAACAGGATGTTTAGTGGTAAATAGACATGCTCCCTAGCTTCATATTGCGGAACTCCTCACGGTTACTCTCAGCAACACTTTGAGGAATGTGGTGAGCTTTAAAGTCTCGGCGGAAATCATCCCAGGTAATCACACGACCTCCTCTGGAATCTTTGTATTGTTGATACCACTCAACAGCTTGGTCTTTGAGTTGGAACAAAGCAAACTTGACAAAGTCCTCAGGCCTGACGTTGCTACTCTCAAAATGTTTGCAAATATCCACGAACCAATCATCAACATCTGTGGCCTCGACACAGTTACTGAAGGACTTCAGCTGGTTTGCGAGGAACTAATTGAGCGTAGAAAACTGAGCTTGATTGTTGCCTTGGCCTTGATTTCCTTGGTTACACTCTTGCAAGAGTTGCAAAATCATCTGCGCGTTGGCGTTGGTGGCGGCAATGACAGCTTGCCATGCCTCCGGAGGTGGAGGTGGTGGCGGAGGTTCCAGATTCTGACGCATTGGAGGAGCCATCCTGAAGAGGGTGACATCCGTTAGCATCTTGAAAGACATATATTCAAGCTGAATCAATGGATCAAAATTGCAACATATAGCCTTAACATTCGAACAAGGATGAACGAATGAATTCCCAAGTAAATGATCACACTTCCATAAAGTTGAGAAGCCACTTAGATAAAGGTAGATGAATAAAACAACAAGGTACGGACATGAACAAATAATTGGTAAGGATTACCCAATCACAAGCCAAATATCTGTGGGAAGAAATACTAGAGCTACATGAATTCCCACCTATGGAACTCCCGAAACTTTCTGGTTATGCAATCAGGTGTTGGGGATACAGGGGAAGCATAATATCTCACCCAAAACTAGCAAATCCTACATCCAGCTGTATCCATCCTTCAACACATAACCAAGAAACCTTCGGAAATCATTTACCTCAACCTTCGAAAAGCATCCGTTATACGAGTTATGGAAATAATCCTGAACTCCCGCCCAAGTACTGGGTGGCGTCGAGGTTATCTCACCAACAACTGCATAAAGGATATTTTCGATGTCGGTGAACTCATGTATTCCAGAACTACAACAATAAAATTGTGACGACAACAACTCGGAGCTCAACTCCCCGAGACACTGCCACAACCCCTAAATGTCAGGAGGCACTAAGAACAATGTTCTCGTCACAAAACCATCGAAACGATTCCAAGATACCCGCGTGATCCTAATTTTTTTCATGAAATTTGAGGAGAGAAGAGTCAAAACTCTACGTCAGGAGGCCTCACCTGAGCGACGAAGGGACTGAGGAGTAAAAAGAATCCTACTCTCCGATATATATAATCCTATAAGACTGAAAACATTTTTCTAGACTCACAAACGCCAGCGATTCGATCAAGCAGGGGGCTCCTAAGTCGGGGTATGGCCCTGATTACCAACTTGTAACACCCACGATGCGGCTATATCTCCCTCGTGTCGGAGCACGACTTAGAGGCATAACCGCATAGTAGGCATGTCGCAGGAGGGGTAATCTTTACACATCCCATGTATTGAATAAGAAAGGGATAAAGAGTTCGCTTACAATCGCCACTTCAGACAATACATAAATATAGCATTACGTCATCCAGAATACGATCAAGGTCCGACTACGGAACCAAATAAAGAAAGACAACCCCAAATGCATAGATCCCCGATCGCCCCAACAAGGCTCCTCTACTGATCGTTCAGAAAGGAAACATAGTGATGTCCCAAATCCTCGTCGAACTCCCACTTGAGTTCGGTCACGTCCCCTGCACTGGCATCGTCGGCACCTGCATCTGGTTTTTGGATGTAAGCTGTGAGTCATGGGGACTCAGCAATCTCACATCCTCGTGATCAAGACTATTTAAGCTTATGGGTAGGGAAAGGTAGTGAGGTGGATCTGCAGGAAGCACTAGCATATATGGATGCTAACTTACACAAATGAGAGCAAGAAGAGAAGCAAAGCACGGTCGAGAATCTAGAAAGATCAAGACGTGATCCTGAAACTACTTACGTTCAAGCATAACACAAGACCGTGTTCTCTTCACGGACTCCGCCAAAAAGAGACCATCACAGCTAAACACGCGGTTGATTCATTTTAATTAAGTTAAGTTTCAAGTTCTCTACAACCGGACATTAACAAATTCCCATCTGCCCATAACCGCGGGCATGGCTTTCAAAAGTTCAAAACCCTGCAGGGGTGTCCCAACTTAGCCCATCACAAGCTCTCATGGTCAACGAAGGATATTCCTTCTCCCAGGACGGCCCAGCCAGACTCGTAATCCCGGTTACAAGACATTTCGACAATGGTAAAAAAAGACCAGCAAAGCAACCCGAATGTGCCGACATATCCCGATAGGAGCTGCACGTATCTCGTTCTCAGGGCACACCGGATTGTCCGAGATTCCAGTAGGCCAACCCAGAGTTGCCCCTGGTGGCCACCGGCTGCTGACAGGTTGGACCAACACTCAGAGGAGCACTGGCCTGGGGGTTTAAAATAAAGATGACCCTTGATTCCGTGGAACCCAAGGGAAAAAGGCTTAGGTGGCAAATGGATAAACCAAGGTTGGGCCTTACTAGAGGAGTTTTATTCAAGGTGAACTGTCAAGGGGTTCCCATTATAACCCAACCGCGTAAGGAACACAAAATCAAGGAACATAACACCGGTATGATGGAAACTAGGGCGGCAAGAGTGGAACAAAACACCAGGCACAAGGCCGAGCCTTCCACCCTTTACCAAGTATATTGATGCATTAAAGTAAACAAGATATAATAATGATATCCCAAAAAAAATCATGTTCCAACAAGGAACAAACTTCAACTTCACCTACAGCTAGCAACGCTATAAGAGGGGCTGAGTAAAGTGGTAACATAGCCAAAACAACGGTATGCTAGGAAAGGTGGTTAGAGGCTTGACATGGAAATATGGGAGGCATGAAAAAGAAAGTGGTAGGTATCGCGGAATAGCAATAGAGCGAACAACTAGCAAGCAAAGATAGAAGTGATTTCGAGGGTATGGTCATCTTGCCTGCAAAGTTCTCCGAGTTGACGAAAGCTTGATCCTCGTAAGCGTACTCAATGGGTTCCTCGATCACGTACTCGTCTCCCGGCTCTACAAGGAAAAAACACAATCAAAGGACCAACAATCAATCACGGTGCAATGCGCAAGCAACATGATGCCAAACATGGCATGATATGCGGGATGTGATATGCAATGCATATGCGTGCTCCGAAAGGAAAAGATTGAACCAGGCATCAGCTTGGCAAACCAAGTGTGCCACTGGAAGGATGAGTTGATTTCCGTCGAAATCGATATAAAGATCACCGGAATCGGATATAGGTTTTGCAAATGGCCAGCAAAACAAGAATGGCACAATTCTGCGAGTAACAGCATGATGCCATCTAGAATACAATAAGAAACTAAGTTACTGCACTACAACGTAACAACAAAGCACATGGCAGTGATCTACTCAAGATGCTTGACAAAACATGAGCACTGAGCTACGGCTAAATCACACAAGAGCAGGTTCAAACAAGCATGGCAAAAGTGCAAAAGATATCAGCATCACAGACTTAGTGAAAATAACATGTCAGGAATTAACATGAGGAAGCAATGTTTAGAGCACGATAACAACATGTTACGGGAACAGAATATAGCAAACAAAGGCATGGGATGAATCTACTCAAAGCATATAACAAAATTCCCTTACTGACCATAAGCCAAAACGGATCAGAAGATATGATGGCACCCATGTAAACATAGCAAGTTCCGTTAACAGATTCAGACTTAGCAGAAAACAGAGCATGCCATAATTAGAATTATGAAAGCATGTTTGCGAGCTCGATGCACTGAACACAAGGCATTGCATGACAAGATAAGCATACTACCAGCAAGAAGACATGTTCATGAAGCTAACCAGAGCAAGAACAAACTAATAGCATGCATGGATCAGCTACAACAACCTTGGAAAAATTGATTAACACGTAAACAATCTGCTAGGAACATTTAATAGCAAAAGTAGAGCAAGATTGAGTCATGCTAGGGCACTCCATAAATGCAAACAGGGGCATGGATGGATAGAGCACAACCATATGTCCAAATCATCCTTACTGAACATACTAAAAAGAAGCATGGATCTCTCTGTAGCAACATGAATACATGGCATAAAAATAACAACATGGATATGACTTTGTGAAATTCTAAGTCCCTGAAATCAACAATATCACGAGAGCTACTTTGCATGCTTGTGCTATTCACCACATTGATCAAAAAAATACATGGCATACACCCCTGTAAATATGGCATGGTATAGCCCAAAACACATGTAGATCTCAAGTCCATATGCAGCACACAATAAATGTAGCAAAAATGAAAAATGCTCATACTCTGCTAAGAAACAGGAACTAACATTTTATGGCACTCTTGCATCAATGATTTGGGCATCAAGATGGACTCAAACAATCATGGCACAATGGGACAAAATGAAGAGCACATCATGATGAACATTTTGATATATGGCACACACAAAACGGAGCTACGAATGAGGAGTTATGGCATGTTGAATAGTGCTTGATAATATTGCAGACTTAGAGAAAAACGAGGTCAACCTAGTGTTTGTCTGGACTGGATCTGGATCTGGCGTGCGCGGAAGACGAGGTTCACCGGAACTGCTGGACGGAGTGGAAGAAGAGGCGGTGGCTGGAACCACTGGAGCTCACCGGAGTTGTGGGGAATAGCGGATCCGACGTGACGGTGGGTGCCGCCGGCGACCTCCAGGCTGCGGGGTGGCGCCGTGGGAGCTCCGGGCGGCGCTGTGGAGCACTGGTCGGCGCTGGGCGCCGGCGAGGGTCGGCGGAGGCGGCGGAGAAGCGGACGGCGGCGGGACGCACGCCGGGCGGAGGCGTGGGGCGGCTCGGGCCTGGAGGGCCCGCTGCGGGCTCGTCAGGCCAACGGCGGAGGTGGGTGGCGCGGGACACGTGGCGGCTCCTGACTGGTCAGGTGGTGGTGGCGGACGCGTCCGGCTGCGCTCGGACGTGTCCGGCAGTGGAGAGGGACTAGGTTAGGGTTGGACTGCGCTAAAATTTCAGGAGGGGCACATATTTATAGGTAGAGGGAGCTAGGAGAGTCCATATGCGGCGCGGTTTTTGGCCACGCGATCGTGATCGAACGGCCGAGGGGATGGAGGGGGCTTGGATGGGTTATTGGGCCACTTTGGAGGGGTTTTAGGCTGCAATACACATGAGGCCTTTACGGTTCCCCGGTTAACCATTGGGGTATCAAACAAACTCCAAATGGCACAAAAACTTGACAGGCAGTCTATTGGTGGTGTACCAAGGCTGCTTGGCAAACCTCGGTCCATTCCGAGAGTGTTTGACACCCGCTCACGAAAAGAGGCAAAAAGGGGGCGCTAGAGGACATAGGAGTGTCGGATTGCAAAACGGACAACGGGGAAAATGCTCGCATGCATGAGACGGACACGTATGCAAATGCGATGCACATGATGACATGATATGAAATGCATGACATGGACAAAATGCAAAACGAAGAAAAACCAAACCACGAAGGGAATCTCATAACTTAAAGTCGAAAATGGCAAGAGTTGGAGTACAAATATTGTAAGTTACATCGGGGGTGTTACAAGACATTACCTTGCTGAAAACCACTTGTCATTTCCTTCTGCTCCTCGTCGGGTTTGACACTCTTACTTATTGAAAAGAGCTACAATTGATCCCCTATACTTGTGGGTCGTCAAGGCTATTTTATGGTGTCGTTGCCAGGGAGTGAGGCACCTTTGGTAAGTGGAATTTGGTGAGGAAACATTTATATGGTGTGCTGAAATTTATTGTCACTTGTTACTATGGAAAGCAATCTTGTGAGGGGTTTGTTCGAGGTATCTTCACCTTGTCCGGAACCACAATTAGTTACCCCTCAACCTACTGCACCTACTGAAAATATTGAATATGAAATTCCTTCGGGTATGATAGAACAACTGCTAGCTAATCCTTATGAAGGAGATGGAACCGAACATCCTGATATGCACTTGATATATGTTGAACAAATTTGTGGATTGTTCAAACTTGCAGGTTTACCCGAAGATAAAGTTATGAAAAAGGTTTTCCCTTTATCATTGATGGGAAAATCATTGGCACGGTATAGTCTATGTGATGATATTGGATCATGGAATTGGAATCATTTGAAATTGGAGTTCCAACAAAAAATTTATCCTATGCATCTAGTTCATCGTGATCGGAATTATATATATATATATATATATATATAATTTTACACCTCGTGGAGGAGAAAGTATCACTCTATCTTGGGGGATGCTTAAGTCAATGTTATATTAATGCCCCAATAATGAGCTCTCAAGAGAAATTATTATACAGATTTTTTTTCTCGGCTTTATTGTAATGATCAAACCATGATTGATACTTCTTGTGCTGGTTCTTTTATGAAGAAGACTATTGAATTCCGGTGGGATCTTTTGGAAAGAATTAAACGCAACTCTGAAGATTGGGAACTCGATAAAGGTAAAGAGTCAGGTATTAAACTTAAGTATGATTGTGTTAAATCTTTTATGGATACAGATACTTTTCAAATGTTTAGCACTAAATATGGACTTGACTCTGAGTTAGTAGTATCCTTTAGTGAATCGTTTGCTACTCATGTTGAACTCCCTAAAGAGAAGTGGTTTAAATATCACCCTCCTATTAAAGAAGAAACCAAAGAATCGATACTAATTAAAGAAGAAACTATACTTTATAATGTTGATCCAGTTGTTCCTTCTGCTTATATTGAGAAGCCACATTTCCCTCTTATGATAAAGGAACATGCTAAAGTTTCAACTGTGGTTAACAAAAGCTATATTAGAACACCTAAACCTGATGAACAAATCAAAGTAGAACCTAGTATTTCTATGGTTAAAGATCTCTTGGAAGAAGATATGGATGGGCATGTTATTTACTTTTGTGAAGAAGCTGCTAGAATTGCCGAACCTGATAAAAAGGATAAACATAGACCTATTGTTGGCATGCCTATCATCTCAGTTAAAATAGGAGATCACTATTATAATTGTTTATGTGACATAGGTGCTAGTGTGAGTGCTATTCCTTACACATTTTATCAAGAAATTATGAATGACATAGCACCCACAGAAATAGAAGACATTGATGATACTATTAAAATTGCTAATAGAGACACTATATCATCGATTGGGATTATTAGAGATGTTGAAGTCTTGTGTGGTAAAATAAAATACCCTACTAATTTTCTTGTTCTTGGTTCCCCGCAAGATGACTTTTGTCCCATTATCTTTTGTAGACCTTTCTTGAACGTCGTTAATGCTAAGATAGATTGCGTGAAACAAACTGTCGGTGTTAGTTTTGGTGATGAGTCTCAGGAGTTTAATTTTTCCAAGTTTAGTATAAAGCTTCATGAAAAAGAATTGCCTAGTAAGGATGAATTAATTGGTCTTGCTTCCATTGCTGTTCCACCTACTGATCCTTTAGAACAATATTTGCTAGACCATGAAAATGATTTACATATGCATGAAAGAAATGAAATAGATAAAATTTTCTTTGAACAAAGTCCTCTGCTTAAACACAATTTTCCTATTGAACTCTAGGAGGACCTCCTCCACCTAAAGGTGATCCCGTGTTTGAATTAAAACAATTGCCAAACACTTTGAAATATGATTATCTTGATGAAAAGAAGATATGTCCTATTAATATTAGTGCTAACCTTTCAGAACATGAAGAAGAAAGATTATTAAAAGTTCTAAGGAAGCACCGAGCTGCTATTGGACATACTATTGATGATTTAAAGGGCATTAGTACCACTCTATGTCATCCCAAAATTAATACGGAACCTGATACTAAACCCGTTGCTGATCACCAATGTCAGTTAAATCCGAAGATGAAAGAAGTGGTAAGAACGGAAATATTAAAACTTCTGGATGCAGGTATAATCTATCCTATAGCTGATAGTAGATGGGTAAGTCATGTTCATTGTGTTCCTAAGAAAGGAGGTATTACTATTGTACCTAATGATAAGAATGAACTTATTCCACAAAGAATTGTTACAGGCTATAGAATGGTAATAGATTTTAGAAAATTAAACAAAGCAACTAGAAAATATCATTACCCTTTGCCTTTTATTGATCAAATGCTTGAAAGATTATCTAGGCACACACACTTTTGCTTCCGCGATGGATATTCCGGCTTTTCACAAATACCTGTTTCTCAACCTGATCAAGAAAAGACTACTTTTACCTATCCTTTTGGAATCTATGCTTATAGATATATGCCTTTTGGTTTATGTAATGCACATGTACCTTTCAAAGATGTATGACTGCTATATTCTTTGACTTTTGTGAAACGATTATTGAGATTTTCATGGATGACTTTTCTGTTTATGGGAAGTCTTTTGATGATTATTTAAGCAATCTTGATCGAGTTTTGTAGAGATGTGAAAAAACAAATCTTGTCTTGAATTGGGAGAAGTGCCACTTTATGGTTAATGAAGGCATTGTCTTGGGTCATAAAATTTCTAAAAGAGGTATTGAAGTGGAACAAGCTAAGGTTGATGCAATTGAGAAAATGCCATGTCCTAAAGATATAAAAGGTATTCGTAGTTTCTTAGGTCATGTTGGTTTCTATAGGAGATTTATCAAATACTTTTCTAAAATTAATATGCCTCTCACTATTCTCTTGCAAAAGGATATTCCCTTTGTTTTTTGTGATGACTGTTTAGATGCCTTTGAAACACTCAAGAAAGCCTTAATTTTTGCACCTATTGTTTAACCACCTGATTGGAACTTGCCTTTTGAAAATATGTGTGATGCTAGTGATTATGCTGTTGGTGTTGTTCTAGGAAAAGAGTTGATAAGAAACTGAATGCAATTCATTATGCTTGTAAAACTCTAGACAGTGCTCAAAGAAACTATGCTACTACTGAAAAAGAATTCTTAGCAATTGTGTTTGCTTGTGATAAATTTAGACCTTATATTGTTGATTCCAAAGTAACTATTCACACAGACCATGCTGCTACTAAATATCTTATGGAAAACAAAGATGCTAAACCTGACTTATTTGATGGGTTCTCTTATTACAAGAATTTGGCTTACATATCATTGATAGAAAAGGACCTGAGAACCTAGTAGCTGATAATTTATCTAGGCTTGAAAATGTGCTTGATGACCGACTACCTATTGATGATAGTTTTCCTATTGAGCAGTTAGCTACAGTAAATGTTTCTCACAGTACTCCTTGGTATGCTGACTATGCTAATTACATTGTTGCTAAATATTTACCACCTAGCTTTACATACCAACAAAAGAAAAAATTCTTCTATGATTTAAGACATTACTTTTGGGATGACCCACATCTTTATAAAGAAGGAGTAGATGGTATTATTAGACGTTGTGTACCTGATCATGAACAGGGCCAAATCCTACGGAAATGTCACTCTGAAGCTTATGGAGGGCATCATGATGGAGGTAGAATTGCTCAGAAGGTATTGCAGTCTCCATTTTATTGGCCTACTCTCTTCAAGGATGCCCGTAAGTTCGTCTTGTCTTGTGATGAATGTCAAAGAATAGATAATATCGGTAAGCGTCAAGAAATGCCTATGAATTATTCACTTGTTGTTGAACCATTTGCTGTTCGGGGATTTGATTACATGGGACCTTTTCCTTCCTCTAATTGGTATACACATTTTTTTGTTGTTGTTGATTATGTTACTAAATGGGTAGAGGTTATTCCAACAAGTAATGCTGATCAGAACACCTCTATTAAAATTCTTAAGGAAGTTATTTTCCCAAGGTTTGGAGTCCCTAGATATTTAATGACTGATGGTGGTTCACACTTTATTCATGGTGCTTTCTGTAAAATGCTTACCAAGTATGATGTTACCCATAGAATTTCATCACCCCATCATCCTCGGTCTAGTGATCAAGTTGAACTTAGCAATAGAGAATAAAATTAATTTTGCAAAACACTGTTAGTAGGTCTAGGAAGAATTGGTCTAAGAAATTAGATGATGCACTTTGGGCTTATAGAACAACATATAAATATCCTATGGGTATGTCTCCTTATAAAATGGTTTATGGAAAGGCTTGTCATTTGCCTCTTGAGTTAGAACATAAGGCATATTGGGCCGTCAAAGAACTCAACTATGATTTCAAACTTGCTAGTGAAAAGAGGTTATTTTATATTAGCTCATTAGATGAATGGAGAACCCAAGCTTATGAAAATGCAAAATTATTCAAAGAAAAAGTTAAAAGATGGAATGACAAAAGAATCCAAAAGCATGAGTTTAAATTCAGGGAATATGTTCTTTTGTACAACTCTCATTTCAGATTCTTTGCAGGAAAACTCCTCTCAAAATGGGAAGGCCCCTATGTTATCGAGGAGGTTTACCGGTTTGGAGCCATCAAAATAAATAATTCCGAAGGTACTAACCCGAAGGTTGTCAATGGGCAACAAATAAAGCATTATATCTCAGGTACGCCTATTAATGTTGAAAGTAATGTTATCCAAACTTTGACACCGGAAGAACATATAAAAGAGTCCTTCCGGAACACTCCAGAATCATGAAAATAAGGAGGTACGTGATACGGTAAGTAAATGGACTCCAAAAAATCCGTAAAAATATTTTTTTATCAGTTTTGGAATATTTAGAAATTTTGGAAATAAAGAAACTTCCAGGAAGTCTCCCTTGGTGGGCACAAGACACCAGCGCACACCAGGCGGGTTGTGCCCACCTGTGACACCTTCTAGACTCTGCTTTTCTAATGTATGCTTGTCCTCCAAGATAAAAAATCTATATATACTTCCCGAACCTGTTGATCACCGTATCGCAGAGAAATCCTCTGTTCTCTTTTCTTGCTATTTTCTGACAGATTCAACTAGACGATCGTCGTGTCTTCCTCACCCTTCAACAATGGAGAAGGAGACATAAGGTCGGTTCAGGAAGATCTAAGGAGGGATGAAGCTGAAGAGGTTAGGAAGAAAAGGAAAGTCCCTTTGAGATTCACCCTCCGGCTTCCGAGTGGGGTACACTAGCTGGCATCTCTACTCACCCTGATCCTCATCAAGCCATGGGATCATCGAACAATCAAGCAAGCCTGGAAGTGAAAGAAGAAGTCCCACTGAGGAGGCCCTTACATAGGCTACATCATAACAATTCTCATAATTTGATTCACAATTATGGGTTCGAAAACACTCCTCGTAGGCAGATACCGTCCAATTGGCACATATCCCGGCCAAGAGAAAACAGTGCAGGAACAAAACCGCAGGACTCGTGAGACTCACTCCTCCTCTTATGATGGTGGACCACTGCCATGGAAATCCGAGGAAAAGATCTCTTCTTATTCACCACCACCTTCTTCTTCATCACCAAAGGAGAACTGAGTATTGGGTATGGGCACTCCCCTTGGCTTCCGCCAAGCTTGGGGGAGGTGCCCTGGTATCGTATCATCTCACTATTTTTTTTACTTTTACTTGCTTTAGTTCGATCTTTTTTGCTTTAGATGAATTAAAGTTAGTTCGATCCTTTTTTTAGAGCTTGCTTAGTGATCTATCCTTGTAATTGTGTGCAAGTTATATAATAAAATTTTAGTTTGTGTTTTTACTTTCTTTACTTTCATATTGCAAATAGAAGAAAAGAAATAAATAAAGAAAAAGAGAAAGGAAAGAAATAAAGAAAAGATTATACACTAAACATATGTTAGGTGATGGCACCACATAAGGAAAAGTATAAGTAGAAAAATTTATTAGGGACTGACAAACATAGCATTAGTCAATGATGCAAGTCATGAAAGAATTAATAAGGGAAGAGAAGATTCACATATAAATATACTATCCTAGAAATCTTTTGTGATTGTGAGCCCTCATCAAAATATTATATGCCAAAATTGTTGACGTTGGACAAGGAAGGCAACTTCATGATTTATGTTTGTTTATATTCACATCGAAGTCATATTGTCATAGATCCCTCAACATGTGGTGCTTGCCCCCTATATTTGCTAGTCAAAAATTCCACACTAAGTAGAGATACTAGTTGTGCATCCAAAAACCCTTAAACCCAAATCTTATTTTCAAGTGTCCACCATACCTACCTAGGGATTGAGCAAGATCACTCAAGTAAGTTGTCATCGGTGCAAAAAGGCAATAAAAATTGCTTCTAAAAGTGTGAGATCATTTAGTGTAAGAGAAAATTGAGCGTTGCATGAACTTGTGATGGTGAAGAATAAAAGCGGCAGACTGCATAATAAAGGTCGCTATCACAAGGGGCAATATGACGTGACGTTCTTTTGCACTAAGGGGTTGAGCATACAAACAAATAAGCGCATGTCAAGCTCTGCTTCCCTCTGCGAAGGGCCTATCTTTTACTTTTATGTATTTACATTTATGCAAAGAGTCAAAGTTTTCCTTCTATTCCTTTTTATTTTTCTCCTTTGGCAAGCATCATGTGGTGAGGAATGATCTAGGCACATATGTCCAGTTGAATATAGATACCATGAGTTATTATTGTTGACATCACCCTTGAGGTGAATATGTTGGGAGGCGAAACTATAAGCCCCTATCCTTCTATGTGTCCGGTTGAAACGTTTTGCTCATATGTACGCGGTGAGTGTTAGCAATCATAGAAGACTATATGATGGTTGAGTATGTTGACTTTCCCAAAGGCTCTGATACGTGACCCTTCGATATTGAATTGTAGTTGCAAAGTTGACTGAGAACAGAGTTTGTTGGTTTTTAATAGAGTTTTTGCTTTACACTTTGATTGTGTGATGAACGGTTACTTATTCATGAGAAGTATATGATAAAAGTTCCATGATAAGAGTCATATGTTTAATTTTATTGTTGTTACGATAATTAACATGATGCTTCTATGTCCGTATTTGGTTTTTATCGACACCTCTCTCTCAAAGCATGTGGACATGTTTTTCGATTTCGGTTTTTTACTTGAGGACAAGCGAGGTCTAAGCTTGGGGGAGTTGATATGTCCATTTTGCATCATGTTTTCTTACTGTTATTTATAATGTTTTTATCCATAATAAAGCTTTTTGGAGTAATTCTAATGCCTACTCTCTCATAATATGAAAGGTATACACCAAGAGGGAGAATTCCGGCAGCTGGAAATCTGGACCAGAAAAAGCTAAGTCAGGCTACCTATTCTCCACAACTCTAAATGAGCTGAAACTTCACGAGGATTTTTTATGGAATATATGAGGAGTATTGGAGCCAACAAGTACCAGAGGGGCCCAGCAGGTGAGCACAACCCACCTAGGCGCGGCAGGGAGCCCACGTGCGTCCTGATGGGTTGTGCTCTCCTCGGCCCACCTTCGGTGCCCATCTTCTGGTATATAAGTCATTTAAACCTAGAAAAAATAAGGAGCACACTTTCGGGACGAAGCGCCGCCACCTCGAGGAGGAACTTCGGCAGGAGCACTTTTGCCCTCTGGCGGAGTGATTCCGCCAGGGGAACTTCCCTCCCAGAGGGGGAAATCATCATCATCATCACCAACAACTCTCCCATCTTGGTGAGGGCAATTGTAACACCACGGTTATGACTTTCCCAATATGTATTCCAACTCTTGCCGTTTCCGGCCTTAAGTTATTTTATTTTCTCGGGTTCGGGTTTTTGTCTCCGTGTGTTGTTGTCGTTGTCATGCATCTCATATCATGTCATCATGTGCATTGCATTTGCATACGTGTTCGTCTCATGCATTCGAGCATTTCCCCCGTTGTCTGTTTTGCATTCCGGCGCTTCGTTCTCCTCCGGTGGTCATTTCTACCTTTCTTTTGTGTGTGGGGATTAAACATTTCCGGGTTGGACCAAGACTTGCCAAGCGGACTTGGTTTACTACCGGTAGACCGCCTGTCAAGTTTCGTAGCATTTGGACTTCGTTTGATGCTCCAACGGTTAACCGAGGGACCGAAAAGGCCTCGTGTGTGTTGCAGCCCAACACCCCTCCAAGTTGGCCCAAAACCTACCAAAACCCTCTCCATCATCTAGAGCGTTCGATCACGATCGCGTGGCCAAAAACCGCACCTCATTTGGACTCTCCTAGCTCCCTCTATGCCTATATATACCTCCCCCATTCCAAATCCGGATCTCTCCTCTTCGAAACCCTAAAATCCCAGATCCGTCGCGAACCGGACGTGTCTGGCCCGCGCCGGACAGTGTCCGCTCCCTCCGCGCCAATCCGCATCTGCCACGTGGCACGTCCCCGCCGCCGCCGCTCCGGCCTGGGAGGCCCGTAGCCGGCCCCTGCGGCCCCGGATCCGCCGCCGCCGCCCGTGGCTTCGGCTACCTCCGCCCCGCCGCCTCCGGGAACCCGATGCCGGCGCCGCCACCTCGCCGTCGGAGACCCCGGCCGCCGCGCCGCCGCACGTCCTAGCCAGCTGCCTCCTCCCCTCGGTGTCCCGTGCCTCGCCTCCGACCGGATCCAGCCGTGGGAGGGCCGGATCCGGCAACCCCCCACCTCGCCGGCAAACACCCCTCCAACTCCGGCCTTCTACAGCTTCGGCGAGCTCGGATCCGCCGCCGCCTCGATCCGTGTGCAACCCTAGATCTGGGAGAGGTTGATTCCATTTTCCCCCTAAGTCTGCAGTCCAACTGCCCTTGTTCATCGTGCCGTAACTATGCATCCGTAGCTCCGTTTCGTGCATATAGCATATCAAAATGTTCGCCTTAGAGAGCACATCATTTCATTCCATTGCATAATTTTCATTTGAGTTCATATTGATGCCCGAAATGCTGTTAGAAGAGTGCTACTTGAGATAATTGTCAGATCTGCTACTCCATTTAGATATTTGTCATTTTTGCCATGATTATTGCGTGCATGTTATGCCCATGAGCTCTACATATGTTTTGTTAAGGGTTTTGCCATCTTTCCAGAGGTGCAACCCATGTTTTTCTGCGATGTGTGTGGTGAATAGAACAAGCTTGCAAAGTGAGGCACTTGGTAATGCTGATTTCAGGGACTTAGCATTTCCACTAAGTCCTTGATCTGTTTATTTCATATGGCCATATGTTCATGTTGTTTCCTAGTGATTCGTGCCTATTTTGAGGATGATCAGTAAGGATGTTTTGTTAATCTTGTAGTGCTCTATCCATCCATGTCTTTGTTTGCAATTATGGAGCACCCTAGCTTGAGTCAATCAAGCTCTACTTTTCCTACTTTGTAAATCTGGGCAGATTGTAGTTGATCCGTGCATGCTATGGCGTTGTTCTTGCCATGTCTATCTTGCATTTTGTGTATTCTTGATGGGTGTATGCTTAGATTATCATGACTTGCCCCGTAGTGAGTGCATCGAGCTCGTAACCATGCCTACTTGATATCTGTTTCAGCATGCTCCAGTTTTCACTAAGTCTGAGAACTGATTATGTTTTTTCCATGTTCACATGCTTGCAATTGTATTTTCTGATCCCTTTTGGCTCAAGGTCACTAAGGGACTTTTGTTAAGCTCTTTGATTAGCTCGATGCCATGCTTTACTTTGCCATGTTAGGGTCCTGTAGCATATAGTTTTGTTTCTCCGAAGTGTGCTACCTGATCTGAAATTCCAGACAAGTGTTAATTTCACTAAGTTTGAAATCTGTTTACCATATGCATTTTTGCCATGCTTGTTTGAACCTGTTAATGGATGAATGGGCCGTAGATCGGTGCTAGACTTTTGTTAAGCATCATGAATGCATCCCTGCCATGTATTTTTTTGTCATGTTTGAATGCTATAGCATGTCCATCTCATTGCATTTAGATGACTACTTGTTGTAAATCGCAGAACGTGGTCATATTTGAATCGCTTGCCATTTCCAAACCGTAACTCTGATTCTGATGTGCTTTATATCGTTTTCAAGAGATTTCATCTCATATTTCCAGTGGCACACTTGTATTTCCATGTTGAGGCCAGGTTCTTGCATCCCTTGTCAAATCTTGCATATGCATCCCGCATCGCATCCCACATAGCATACCATCATTGCATCATATTGTTTGAGCCTCGCACGTGGTTGATTGTGTTTCGTTTGCTTGTTTGTCTTGTTTGGGTAGATCCGGGAGACGAGTTCGCTAACGAGGACGCCGTTGAGTTTGCTTTCGAGGATCCAGTCAACTCTGACAACTTTGCAGGCAAGATGATCATACCCTCGAAATCACTACTATCTTTGCTATGCTAGATTGCTCGCTCTTTTGCTATGCCAATGCTACGATGCCTACCACTTGCTTTCAAGCCTCCCAAATTGCCATGTCAATCCTCTAACCCACCATGTCCTAGCAAATCGTTGATTGGCTATGTTACCGCTTTGCTCAGCCCCTCTTATAGCGTTGCTAGTTGCAGGTGAAGATTGGAGACCGTTCCCTGTTGGAACATTATTTACTTGTTGGGATATCATTATATTGCCATGTTATCTTAATGTATCTATATACTTAGTAAAGGGTGGAAGGCTCGGCCTCTCGCCTAGTGTTTTGTTCCACTCTTACCGCCCTAGTTTCCGTCATATCGGTGTTATGTTCCCGGATTTTGCGTTCCTTACGCGGTTGGGTTATAATGGGAACCCCTTGATAGTTCGCCTTGATTAAAGCTTTTCCAGCAATGACCAACCTTGGTTTTACCATTTTCCACCTAGCCTCTTTTCCCTTGGGTTTCCGGAGCCCGAGGGTCATCTTATTTTAGCCCCCCCGGGCCAGTGCTCCTCCGAGTGTTGGTCCAACCGAGCGATGTCGATATGTGAACCCCTATCGGGATAGGTGGGAACAGGATAGCCACCATATTTGCTAGTCGCTTGCTGCAGCTCCACATATTTACCTTGCCTTACCTATAAGCTTAAATAGTCTTGATCTCGAGGGTGCGAGATTGCTGAGTCCCTGTGGCTCACAGATTACTATTACACCAGATGCAGGGCTGATGATTCCGCTCCAGGTGACGCGCTTGAGCTCAAGTGGGAGTTCGACGAGGACTCTCAACGATACTATGTTTCTTTCCTGATGATCAGCAGTGGTGCCCAGTTGGGGGTGATCGGGACCATGTCGCATGTTGGATTATCTTTTATGTTTGGCCCCGTAGTCGGGCCATGAGTGTTTGGATGATGTAATGTTATTTATGTACTTGATTGATGTGGCGAGTGTAAGCCAACTATGTTATCTCCCCTTTTATTATCTATATTACATGGGATGTTGTGAAGATTGCCTAACTTGCGACATATGCCTTCAATGCGATTATGCCTCTAAGTCATGCCTCGACACGTGGGAGATATAGTCGCATCGAGGGTGTTACAGCAATCTCCATCAACATCTTCAACAACACCATCTCCTCTCAAACCCTAGTTCATCTGTTGTGTTCAATCTTGTTACCAGAACTATAGATTGGTACTTGTGGGTGACTACTAGTGTTGATTACATCTTGTAGTTGATTACTATATGGTTTATTTGGTGGAAGATTATATGTCCAGATCCATTATGCTATTTCGTGCCCCTCTGATCTTGATCATGCTTATTATTTGTGAGTAGTTACTTTTGTTCTTGAGGTCACAGGAGAAATCATGTTGCAAGTAATCAAGTGAACTTGATATGTGTTCGATATTTTGATAATATGTATGTTGTGATTCCCTTAGTGGTGTCATGTGACCGTGGACTACATGACACTTCACCATATTTGGGCCTAAGGAAATGCATTGCAGAGTATCAATTAGATGATGGGTTGCGAGAGTGACAGAAGCTTAAACCCCAGTTTATGCGCTATTACGTAAGGGACCGATTGGATCCAAAAATTAATGCTATGGTTAGAATTTATTCTTAATACTTTTCTTGCAGTTGCGGATGCTTGCGGTAGGGTTAATCATAAGTAGGAGGTTTGTTCACGTAAGAACAACACCTAAGAATCAGTCCACCCACATATCAAATTATCAAAGTACCGTACACGAAGTAAGCCAACAAGATGAAAGTGACCAGATGAAATTCCTGTGTACCCTCAAGAACGCTTTGCTTATCATAAGAGACCATTTTGGCCCGTCCTTTGCTTCAAAAGTATTGGGCTACCTTGCTGCACTTTTGTTACTACTATCGTTACTTGCTCGTTACAAATTATCTTGCTATCAAACTCCTCTACTACTTACAATTTTAGCACTTGCAGACATTACGTTGTTGAAAACCACTTGTCATTTCCTTCTACTCCTCGTTGGGTTCGACACTCTTACTTATCGAAAAGAGCTACAATTGATCCCCTATACTTGTGGGTCATCACCTGCGCCTGCGGTTGCCTCCGTAGCGCCGAAGAGGAAACCTGCTCCTCTGCGCCCGCTGGCGCCCGCCTGGCCTAGGTCGTCATGGTTGGCGTCACTGTCGGATTTCGGGTTCCGGCAGACCCTTAAGGTTCGAACACTGGGGTGCGCGCGGAGATTTCGCTTCCTACCTACCTGCACCCCTCCGCCTCGCTAAGATCTAAGCTATGGAAAGAACAACACAAGAGACACAGGGTTTATACTGGTTCAGGCCACCGTTGTGGTGTAATACCCTACTCAAGTGTGTGGTGTGGTGGATTGCCTCTTGGGCTGATGATGATGAATGATACAAGGAAGAACAGCCTCGCGAGGGTCTGTTCTTGGCTGGGGTGATGAACTACTGGGAGGAGTTCAATCACCCTTCTCTCTCTCTCTCTCTCTCTCTCTCTCTTTCTCTGATCGAACCCCTTTTCCTGGGGGGAGGGCTAGTCCTATTTATAGAGGCCCTGCTCCTCTTCCCAAATATCGAGCGGGAAGGGAGCCAACAATGGCGGGCTAATTTGAAGGGGGACGGCTAGTACTCGCTACCCTGACAAAAGTAGTCTTCGCCTGCACAAAGCTCTGGTGGTGATGTTGTCCTGGGCTCCACGATGACCTCCATCTTGCAGTCTTCCTGGTCTTGGTCTCATTGCACCGAAATGGCAACCTTTGCCTGATGCCTCGATACTCCGCGGCTGCGCTTGCCCCCTTTGCACCAAAGAGGAAAGGAGGACACTACGCGGGCTGGCACCCGCCTGGCGCCCTTGGTCGTCATGGCTTGCGTCATGGGCACCTCGTGAGGTACCCCGCCCTGATCTCTCCGCCTCCTCACGAGCCAGCCTGATGAGGCCGCGCCTGAGGAAGCTCCGTGTCGTCCACCCTGCGAGGCTTGGCCCCTCGCGAGGGTCTTGGGTCTGTGTTGATGAAGATGGGCCGTGCTGGGCCCCCCTTTGAGCCACGCCGCGGGCCGCAGGCAGGCAAGTCTAGGGACCCCCGTTCCCAGAACGCCAACAGTAGCCCCCGGGCCCAAGGCGCGCCCGGACTTGGCCGTGCAGGGAGGTGGAATGGCAAGAGCGAAGCGCCGCGGGCCCTAACAGCCTACGGCCTTGGGCGCCGCGTGGCGGTTGATTGGACATGGGCGGCACTGTTCCCCCACGCCCTCCTTATTTTGCGCCATGCTAGGCGGACCCGCAGTCGTACACAGCCGTTCCCCTTTCTGTTGCTCGAGCGCCCTCTGTCCTTCCTCCGCTCGAACTCCGGTTTCTGTTTTCAACCCAATCTTGAACCTTCCCCCCCCCCCTTTCCCATCGCCATGGCTCCGATGAGGAAGGGAAGAGGGAAGAAAATCGTGTCTCCGCCTTGCCCGCTGCCATTGGCGGCCCCCGCCGAGGGCTTGGGCAAGGTCAGCTCGGCTCTGGCCACCATCTTCAACGAATGCGGGAGGACGACGGCCTGGCCCGCGTCCCACTTCTCCATCGACAGGATAGTCACCGAGGTCCCGTATTTTGTCGACGCCCTGTGGGTGGGTCTGGTTCCTCCCTTTTCTGATTTCTTCAATGCTGTGCTTTCCCACTATCAGATCCACATGATGCATATGGGTCCTGAATCCATCACTCTCCTTTCGGTCTTCGCCTTTGTTTGCGAGGCTATGATGGGCATCCTTCCTTCAGTTGCCTTGCTGCGCCACTTCTTCTCGCTGCGCCTTGTTGACCCTACCCAATGCTGGGCGTGTGTGAGCTTCGTTGCCGCATCTGAGACGGCGGCCTCTGGGATTGACTTCAAGCTCCCTCCGCCCACGGCTGGGTTCCGCGAGCGGTGGCTGTATGTGGATGTTGGGGTGCCCAGCCCCCTTCTGTCGGAGCCAACTTCGCCTGCTGTCCCCAATTCGGGCTGGGGCCAGGAGACGCTTGAGAGCCCCCAGCTCGTCTTCGTCTGGCACCGCTTCGCGTTCTTGAGGTCGCTTGGCGTGACAACACCCAAGGTGGTGAAGGAGTTCCTGCTACACCGTGTTGCTCCTCTCCAACGCCACTCCCGCCGGATGTGGGCCTTCAGCGGGCGCGATGATCGTATGAGGCTCCAGGAAGAGGACCTGATGCCTGAAGTGCTGAGGACGGCGCTCTAGACCCTGATGGGGGACCCCATCCCTAGCAGCATCCAGCAGGGAGAGGCCTTGCTGCATCTCTGCCAGAGCAGGGGCGATTTTGTGAGGCAGATGCCTATCTTCGATGAGTGGGGGCCGCTCCTTGCCGGCCTCCAAGGGCCTCGTGAGAACCCAGTGGTGGTGACTGCCCTTCCAGTCGGCCAAGGCAACTCTTCCTCAAGTGGCGGAGCAGGGAGGCATGAGGCGCCAGAGGCCGAGGGGGCTCCCGGCGGAGTGACAGCACCGGGCGATGCTCATGAGGAAGCAGTTATTGGGGCCCATGCCGCTGAGGCTGAGGGTGACAAGCAGCTGCCCTCTGCACCTACGACCGAGGCCCCTGAGGCTCCGGCGGCTTCTCTTGGCGAGGCGATTGGCAGCGCACATCAGGCAGGCGCTCCTGCCGCAGATCGCCTTGACGCTCCATCTTCGTCGCAGGTTGATCCCTGCGCCCAACTCTTAGGCCGCTTCCGCGTGGACTTTGAGGCCCTCCGGAAGAGAAGGGAGGCCCTGGGCGACGATTACCCTTGTCGCCTGCTGAAGCATAGGAAGTACTTCGCCACTGATGAGTAAGCCTTCTCCTTTCCCAGCTCCCGATCCTTCTGTTGCTCTTACTGACCCTTGTTCCGCAGGCCCCTTCCAACCGAGCTTGCGGAGACGGTTGAGGAGCCATCCCCCTTGGCTTCACCCCCTCCACCGTCCTCAAGCGCTCCAAGCAGTGGAGCCCATGTGGTGAGGACGATCGACGAGGCGAACCGTCCTGAGGCTTATCGTGGCCCTGTGCACCTTGCGGGCCTTCTCGTGGCATAGCCAGCCTGCCGTGGTCTTCTCGCCTGGTCGTGGACTGCGATTGGCTGAGGCGCTTCCTGCGCTCTTCAACTGGGGACGGGCTGGCCCCAGGCCGGGCTTCCGACGCGTGGCCCCTGGCGCATGCTTGGGGCAGATGATGGTGTGGAAGACGTGCTCGAGCGCGCTCGGGAGCGTCGCGCTCTCCGCCAAGGATTCCTTCGAAGGGCGGCTGACGCGGTAAGCCTGCTTGGAGAGGAGCTTGCCGATGAAGACGCGCGCCTTGAGACCGAGGGCCTGCGCCTGGCTGCAGAGAGGCGCGAGCTGGAGGGTGCCATCGCCCTTGCGCGCCGTCAGCGCGATCTCGACGACGCAGAGGCCAAGGCGTCACTGGTGGCCTCTCGGGAGGCCCGATCTTGGGCCGCTGAGGAGGCTCGGGAGGCTAACCGGCGGCGAACAGCGGCGGAGGAGCGGTCTCGGGAGCTCCTGGCCTGGTGCCACTCACTGGAGGAGCAGTTGGAGCTGCGCGAGGCAGCCCTCGCGTCGATGAAGGTGGCCTCCGGCGACTCGGCAGAGCTCCAGAAGCGTGAGGAGCTGCTGACGCTGGAAGCCGCCGAACGTACCCGTGAGTACGAGCGTCTGGAGACGAGGGAGCGCCTGGTGACGCAGGCAGAGGATGATGTCGCTGCACAGGAAGCCCGCGTCCTGGAGGAGGTCATACGTCGAGTGGCGATGGCGCATTTGAACCTCGAGCACGAGTTCGAAGAGAAGCTGGGGTTGATTAGGGCTAAAGCTGAAGGCAAGACTGCTGCCTTGAGGGCCAAGCTGGAGGAGGCGACGCGGCGGGCCGACGCTTTCCGGGCCGCTCTTGACGTGGCGCAAGGTGAGTTAACCGCCTCCCAGGCTGAGGTGCTCCTTCTACGCCAGCGGGTGGAGGAGGCCGAGGTCATCGCGGGCCAGAACGCGGACGAGATACACCAGCAGCGGATCCTGGAGCATGAGCACGGCCCCATGCTCACCACGCTCCGGGAGAGGGCCAACACAGCCTTGGGCAACATCTGCGAGGCGGCTGTTGGCGAGCCGCACGCAGTCAACTATGCTGGCAATCTTCAGTTCTTCACTGACGTGGTGACGCGGCTGGAGGCGCGGTCGGTCAGGGCTGACAGGTTGGTGGAGGAGAGGAGCCGCGCCCTGCTCGGGCGCACCTTTTCTCGCGTCTTCAGCCACCTCCGGAACATGGATCCCCACTTTGATTTTGACGCCGCCATCGCCCCAGTCCCCCAGGCCGTCTGAGGCGATCTGGCACACTGGGTGGAAGACAATGTGGATTCTCTTATCAGGGCCTTCGCTTCAGACCACGACGACGTGATCGTGGGGGCCGACGAGGGCGGCGTGGTGAACGGCCTTGACGCCGCTGGCGGCGAAGCAGACAGCGATGGCGAGTTCAGCGACGCCAGCAACGGCTCGGGTTGTGCTCCTGGGAACGCATTGGGGGATTTATCCGACTGATTGTGCATTGTTCCTACTTCCTTACCCTGCATGAATAGAACTCAGGTTTTGGCCTGATGGTAGTGAGAGCATTTTGGAGGGGGAGCCCCTTATGTAAAACTTGCGTTCATCGTATTAGTAGACGCTACATTGCCCATGCGCCCGCGTCAAGTGGTTGGCCTAAGCGACGCGCTGGTCGGCTAGTTTACCTTTGTCCCGTGCTGGCCCTGAGGCAGCCTGTGGGAGGTTGTTGTGTCTCGAGTGTTCCCTGATTAGGTTCGTAGGATCTGCAGTAAAACACCCTCCTGAAAGGACACGTCGGCGGCAGTCTGGGCTGCGCGCAAGCTAGGCCTGACCCAGCTCACGAGGGGCTCGCGAGGGGAGGCAGCTGAGGCGAAGTGGTAACCAAAACACGAGAAATTGTTCGGACGAGACTAAGCACCCCTTCCCCGAACACACGCAAATCTCAAATTCGAATCCAACTTGAATCCAGCGGGGGAAAGCGACAACCAAAGGGAAAAGCAACAAAAGCAAACAAAAGGCCGCGTCCGGCACCTAGTCTAGTCTTGGACGTCTTCTCACCAGCGTGGAGCTAACTGCTGCCACTGGGCGTGGGAGGGAGCCCCAGGGCCTGAGGACGGCACCCCTGGGACTCCGGGGCGTGTACAGCCCCACTCATTATTACGTGAGAGTGTCACGGGGCGGCGAGCTTCACAGGCACTGGGCCTTCTTCACAGGTACTAGCCTTGCTTCATATAGCCAAATGAGGGCCCCGCCTTGCGCCACACTCTAGTGCCATCAACGACGACCGGAAACCAGGACGCCGCCGATGGGGTAGATCGGTCGCCAGCGGTTCCCCCGACGACCACGGGTCCTCCGCCGGGGGCAGGCCCTGAGGCACCTCCCTGGCGGAGGGCCTACCTCCTGAGAACACCTTGCTCCGAACGCCGCGGTGGTGATGCCGGATCCCGGCCCCTCTCCTGCAGCCCCCTGCGCCCTCCTCCTGAGGGGTAGGAGACTACGGGAGCGGGGCAGCTGCTCGCTGTGGCGACCTGCATCTCCTGCGGTCCATGGTTAGCGTATGCCTGCTCCTGAAGAATTAGCGGTACCCGATAATTGTTGCTCCAGCGTGGCCGGTGGGACCGTCCCGGGGCTCCCGAAAAGGCTCAGCTTCTGGCGCCTCGTCCCCCCAGCTTGGGCTGGGGAGCGAGCCTTTTTCGCTCTCGTGAGGGTGTCCTTGGTCCATCATGAGGGGCACGTATTCCTCTGGCACCGCCATCCCGAAGGCCATGCCGTAGTGCCCAGCGTGCCACGCGGTCCTGCCTGACGCGCCCACCGTGAGGTGGCAGCGCGGCTGTCCACTGGGGCCGCGGGTCATGTCGAGTCCTTCTTCGCGGACCGGGAGTGGGGGCAGCACCGCCACCGGTCCGGTGCTGACAGCTTCGCTGGTGCTGGGGTAGCCTTGGAGCCCGCGGGCGCGCGCGGAGCCCACGCGCGGGCCGCCCTGGGCTTGAGATGGGAGCTGGGTGCAGAAGGGGTGAGCCCCCGAGGCGGAGAAGCCCAGGAGCTCCGCCACCCACTCCAGCAGCACGTCGCGGCCGCCCTCCAGCAGTCTGCACTGCAGCAGCTCTCGGGCCACCATGAGCGCGGCCCTCGAGTTCGCCTGCTCCCGGCAGGTGTACGGTGTCGTGGTCGCGGCCTGATTGGAGGCCCTTGCTGCCGACCGCGCCTGCCATGGTGTGGGAGCCGTCGAAGCCTGTCCGCGTCGCCCGCGAGCTGCCTGGGGCGCAGGGTCGCCTGAGGCGAGTGGTTCTATGCGGGCGGGCCACGCCGCCCATGGATCCGGGTTGCCCGCCTGGTCGCCGGACATGATGATGACGACGGGACGGGGCATGAAGCGGTAGAAGGTGAATTCCGGCGCACCCCTACCTGGCGCGCCAAATGTCGGATTTCGGGTTCCGGCAGACCCTTGAGGTTCGAACACTGGGGTGCGCGCGGAGATTTCGCTTCCTACCTACCTGCACCCCTCCGCCTCACTAAGATCTAAGCTATGGAAAGAACAACACAAGAGACACAGGGTTTATACTGGTTCAGGCCACCGTTGTGGTGTAATACCCTACTCAAGTGTGTGGTGTGGTGGATTGCCTCTTGGGCTGATGATGATGAATGATACAAGGAAGAACAGCCTTGCGAGGGTCTGTTCTTGGCTGGGGTGATGAACTGCTGGGAGGAGTTCAGTCACCCTTCTCTCTCTCTCTCTTTCTCTGATCGAACCCCTCCGAACCCCTTTTCCTGGGGGAGGGCTAGTCCTATTTATAGAGGCCCTGGTCCTCTTCCCAAATATTGAGCGGGAAGGGAGCCAACAATGGCGGGCTAATTTGAAGGGGGACAGCTAGTACTCGCTACCCTGACAAAAGTAGTCTTCGCCTGCATAAAGCTCTGGTGGTGACGCCGTCCTGGGCTCCACGATGACCTCCGTCTTGCAGTATTCCTGGTCTTGGTCTCGTTGCACCGAAACGGCAACCTTTGCCTGATGCCTCGTTACTCCGTGGCTGCGCTTGCCCCCTTTGCACAAAAGAGGAAAGGAGGACACTGCACGGGCTGGCACCCGCCTGGCGCCCTTGGTCGTCATGGCTTGCGTCATGGGCACCTCGTGAGGTACCCCGCCCTGATCTCTCCGCCTCCTCACGAGCCAGCCTGATGAGGCCGCGCCTGAGGAAGCTCCGTGTCGTCCGCCCTGCGAGGCTTGGCCCCTCGCGAGGGTCTTGGGTCTGTGTTGATGAAGATGGGCCGTGCTGGTCCCCCCTTTGAGCCACGCCGCAGGCCGCAGGCAGGCAAGTCTGGGGACCCCCGTTCCCAGAACGCCGACAGTCACCTCAACCTCATGAGGTGGGCGCCTGCATAGAAATCTCTGCTCCTCGGGAGCCAGGCTGGGGAAGCCACTCCCTCCGGAGGTCTTGGTGTCGTCCACCTCGCGAGGGTCTGATCTTGAAGGTGCTGAGGATGGGTCGTACCAGGCCGTCGATGGAGCCACACTGTGGGCCGCAGGCAGCCAAGTCACTGTACCCTCATTCCCAGAACGTCGACAACAACAGATGAACCAAACGTTAACTGAACACCACATTGCACCATATATAACATACTAGAAGATCAGACAGTTAACCAAACCTAGAATGCTTGATAACTTGGAAATATAGCAATTTTATTTGTTTCTCATGTATTTTGTACAACCAAATTCGATTTATTTCTCACATGGAAGACAATACAAAATTGCACCCACAAGAATTGAACATCACATTGCAGACTTAAACCGAACAATCAACTCAACATGACAACAAATTAACCAAATAGTTAACAAGTGAGCACCACAGTGCACGACATATAGAACATATATACTAGAGGATCATATTGCATGGTAAAAGTATATAGGACAATTCACTAGAATTTGTTAAGGAAAGGCAGGAGAAGCACATGCAATAGGTAAACCAAACATGCTTAACTAGTGTAGCTAGCTAACTGAACTTAGTCCTTATGGTGAGCTAATAAGACAAGCTACTCCTCATCGTCGGAGATATCGGTGATGATTGGCCCCTTGAACTTGGAAGAGGGAAAGGCCTCTACATCGTGGGTGCCTTCCTCGTAGTGGTGAGTTGCCTGAGCCGCTCCGGGCACCAACCTACCGGCTCTCGAGTTGAGATAAGCTAGGGCACACTGAGAAAACACCGCGTAGTCTTCGTGGAAGGCACCCACGGTGGCCTCAAGAGAAGGCTGTGAACTGTTGTTTAAATCAGCCATCCACATGGCGGCATTAGTGTGCGAGGCATCGATGGGGTACTCGACGGTGAGGTGTTCCTCCAAGATCTGGGGGTCGACACGAATGGAAGCCATCATGACCTCATCTGCATGTGCGGCCATGATTTGCTTCTCAGCTGCCAAATACTACTTGAGCTCCTGGCTACACTGCATGCACCATGGCTTAGGGCAGTGCTTATTTGGAGGATGACTCAGTGATTTCGGTGGAAGGTGTCGCGTCAGCGGTTGGAGCATGTGGGGTGTAGAAGGACAAGGAGGATGAGGGTCGGTGTGGATTAGCTGCCTAGATAGATGATGCCGAGCACCATGAAGGAGGGTCGACGGCGAGGAGGAGGCGCTGCAAGGAAGTAGTGAAGGGGTGAACTTGAAAAGGAAGGCAGAAATAGGGGAAATGTGGCTTTTGGTCGGGGGGAGGGGGCAGGGGAGGTAGATATTTCCGCGGAAGTCGAAAATTTTGGCTCGGTGCAGCGAAAAACTGGCGTGCAATGTGTCATTAGACATGGTCCCTTATTTAGGACTGTGTATGATATGTGAACATCACAAACGATTCATATAGCTTACCCCATGTGTGATGAGTTTGAACGTGCAAAATTTGGTTTGAATTTCCCTGGTTATAGTGGTCATCCACGTCAATGCATAATTTGGGTACGCAAAAGAGCCTACAGCACACCCGCACTTCTTAATCGAGCAAGTCCAGCAATTAAACAGAGTTAGCTGACCTAAACATTACTCTAACAAATTAAAGACCGACGCTCTGAGCAAAGAGTACTACTCCAGCTGGCACTCGTCGATCTTCGTCACCTCCCCCATGTCTAGCTCACGCCCGACGATCTCCTAGGGAAGGGGTCCATGGCATCCATAGCACCATACTCGGCAAGCATCTCGCCATCCAAGGCATCCATCTATTTGGAAAATGCCGCCAGAAGCTAGGTGTGGGCGGACGCGGTCCAGGCTTGGAGGGGCTCCATCATGGCAAGTTATGCCATGAACTAACGGATGGTTGCTTGAGCGCTCTAGGCGATTGCCAACTCTTCGGCTGTGGGTTGCCGGCCGTTGTCGGAGAAGCTTCGTGTGGTTTCTGCCATGACCGCCAAGAGCTGGGCGTGGGCAGCCTCGACATGGTCGTGGGCAGCCTCCATCAGGGCTAAGGTGTCCACTGCGGAACGAACAACTATGGTGCCGCTCTCCCTAGTTGCTATCCATGTTACAGATGTTGCTACCGCCACCTGAGCAGCAACAGCGGCCGTTTGGGCTGCCTTGGCCGCCCGGTCGCAGATTGCGAGTGTGCTCAAGCAGGTTGTTGGCATGCTCATGGAGGTTGCGACCACTCTCGTGCCGGAGTGGGCCGTCGAACTTGCCCTCACGACGCGAGTCCACGTGCCCATCTTTGACCAACGATGGTTGAAAAGTGAAATGATATTTGGGGAGCGAGCTACTGTGCTTGACCGCCGGCTATGGACTATAGCCGATGAACCTTATCGTGTAAGCCATATACTACTCCGATGGTGCTCCAAGATATTTTTTTCTGCATCTCACACGGTTGGTGATAATAAACTATGTGTGATCTACTTGATTATTCGTCTTGATTTGAAATACATAATGGGGTCACAGTGGCAAAGGAGGTTGTTTGAATTGCTAGAACTTTTATCTGCATTGAACATGCAACTATAGGAGTGTCGTCTAAAAATTTGGAATTATTCAGGGTTCGTTTGGACATTTTTATACATTAACTGTGTTTTCTAGCCACTTAAGGTGCATAATTCAAAATTAAAATACATGCACATGCTCTGGTGCACCAAAATGGGTTGTAAAATCATATATGTGTCCATGGGTTGATGCTTATGTCGCATGCAAGAAATGGGAATGAATTTCAAACACCTCGGCACCGTGGCCCACTGGCAAACGTTGAGACACTTGGTTTTGAAATTCTAGTAAATCCAAAACTCGTGTGAAATTCAAAGCTTGGCATACTATCATGGAATGGCAGTAACATGCTATGGTAAAAAAATTGTCCCATTTGGGGCAGGTCTTGGTCTAAACTTCTCACAAGCCAAAGCTTTTCACAAGAAGCCTCATGGTTCCGGTAGGGAACGTGTCACCTTTGTGGTCGAAACTATATTCGTTGCCTCTTCTTGCTTTCAAATTTTTGTCTAGTGGTAACACAGACCAACAGGAGTGTCGCATTAAAATTTGGAGTTTTCTGGGTTCGTTTGGACATTTTTATACATTAACTGAGTTTTCTAGGCATTTTATGTGCATAATTCAAAATTGAAATACAGGCACATGCTCTAGTGTAGAAAAGTGGGTTGAAAAATCAAATGTGTGTCCTTGGGGTGCATGCTTAGGTCCCATTCAAGAAATGGGAATGAATTGCAAACACCTCGGTACCATTGCTTGCCGGTCAATGGTGAGATACTTGGTTTTTAAATTCTAGTGAATCCAAAGCTCGTCTGAAATTCATGAAACTTGGCATGCTATCATGGAATGGCACCAACATAATGTGGTAACAAATGTCCCATTTTTGGCAGGTTTTGGTATACGCTCCTCAGAAACCAGAGCTTCTCACAAGAAGCCTCGTGCTTCCGGTAGGGAACATGTGTCACCTTTCTGGACGAAACGACATTCATTGCCTCTTCTGGCCTTGATTTTTTTCTAGATACAACATAGACCAACTAGAGTGTTATGTTAAAATTTGGAATTATTCAGGGTCATTTGGACTTTTTATACATTAACCGAGTTTTCTAGGCATTTTATGTGTATAATTCAAATTTGAACTATAGGCACATGCTCCAGTGTAGCAAATTGGGTTAAAAAATCATATGTGTGACCTTGCATGCATGCTTAGGTCCCATGTAGGAAACGGGAATGTACTTCAAACACCTCGGCATCATGGCTCGGCCGCAAACATTGAGATACTTGGTTTTAAAATTCAAGTAAATCCAATTCGCGTCTGAAATTCATGAAACTTCGGATGCTATCATGGAATGGCACCAACATGTTGTGGTATTCTTCGTGTACAATTTGAGGGAAGGCACACAAATTAATAGCCAACAAAGGCATTTTGAAACAAATAGTTGCCACATTATCACTTCAAATATTTGTATAATTTAAATCGTGAGTGTTCTGCTAACCATTCATGTGATGCCACACGTCACACTTTTAATGGCTGGGAGGTGCTGTGCGGAAAACTGCTTGAGTAGACGAGAGGCGTGCAAGCGTAGTCCGCTGCGCAGGCTGACTGGGAGGCGTGCAAGCAGTCCTCCAATGCGCGGGCTCCCCGAGAAGTGTGCGAGTTGTACGTTTTGAGGCTGTTTGGGAAGTGGGCCCTTTGACTTCCATGGCTGCCCTCCTTACTCCCAACCTCTACATTAATGGTGCTAGAGCAGGTGTTTAATATGGGCGGCCTTACTCTTCGCCTCTCATTCCCCTCCCTCAGACCTCCACAAACTACATTAATGGCACTAGTCTTCCAGTTTGGTGAAGTCGAATCCGAGCCACAAAAGATAGAAAATAAGGAGGAATGTAGTGTCATGGACATGGCCATGAATGAGTTGGCCGCGGTGGATGCTGCTCCCACACTCGTCCTAGGTCCCATCCCTGCGCCCGCGCTAGCGACCATCCCCCTAGCATTGACGGGCTAGTCGCCGTGCACTATTGCTGCGCTGGAAACCGCGGGCGTAAGCGAGGTCCCCACGGACCCGTGCGAGCTCATGTACATGCCAGCCCCAGGGCCCCCGCTCGTGCCCGTGTGCACCCCTGTACCCACTGTGGCGCGGACCCCGTGCGTTTGGCTGCAACCGCCGCGCTCGTGCCTGTGCACGTGCCCCCCTCAGTGTCATGGGACACCGCCGTCGACCACTACCTCGCAGCGTCGCAGTTGCTGTCCTCCCGCGCCCCACCCGTTGATCGTGCGACGATAGGGTCTCTGATTTCCAAGTGAAGAACATTTTGTGCAAGCTTGAAAACTTCAACAACGGCGTCCCATAGGACGATAATGAAAGCGCCATGGATTGAAGACTTCAACAATGGCATCCCTGAGGACGACATCGACAATGCCGGCGTGGCAGGCCGCCTCTGCACTAGTTTTTTGGGTTTAATATTGTATCTCAATCGTACAAATATAAAGTCACAATATGACCGAATGAAACCTATGGTTTGAATGAACTTGCATTTCTCTCTCTAAATGTACAGACTTATGAAACGATTTTTTAAACAAAACATCAATGGTTTTAAATTTAAAACACTCATCGCAAACGTTTTAGATAGAACACCCGTATGAAAACCGAGAGCTTCCCCAGTAAGCAAAGGGAAAATGTGCCATGCAGGATTTGTGCATCTCTTCATCATAAATGTTTTAGATAGAACACCCATATGCAACGCGAGAGATATGGTCCTTTCAAGTAAGCCAAGGGAAAAAATTTCGCTCTAGATTTGATCATCTCTTCATCGCAAACAGTTCAGATTGAACATGTTATGCAAAGCAAGTGCTATGGTTCCCTCGCCATTAAGCCAACAGAAAATCTGGCGCGCATGATTTGTACATCCATTCAACGCAAACAATATTTTTCTGATGACCCGTGTGCAACCATGTACATACAATTTGGTAAGATTTGCATCTATCATATTGGGTATATTACCATTTGTCAAACTAGACAGATTGGCATTTGTTGATCTAGTAACCTTGCCCTTTGTCAACCTTGTAACACTGCCATTTGTCAAAAGTTGCAGCTAAAAAACACTAGCACTATCTAATTTTGCAACCGAAATTCGGTAAGCATAGATTTCATTCATATATTATGCAGTTGTTCTTTATACAAACAGTTCAACTCGACAGCTGAACCAACCAAACTTTTACCAATTGTTGCCAACCACGTACCAAAATAGCTAGTTCAATTATATATACTAGCTAATTTTAAGTACGTAGTACAGTTCAACCATATCTATAGTCAGATGAACTAAACAAAATATCCCCTAAGTACTACTACTACGGAGGGGCTTTATAATACATATAGCAGCCTGTCCTCTGCCGAGCACGGTAAGTAAGAGGCAGAGCAGGAGGAGGACCCTACCGACATGCTGGACAACTGGAATCCAGTGCCTTCCACTCTTGCGCCTTTTGCGACGCTCACCTCGAATGCCCTCTACTGCTCCAGATGACCCATCCCGAAGCGGTGGAAGTCCTTATAAATCTCCTCATTCCGCGCCTCTACGGCGGCATGTACTACGGCCACGGCGGCGGTACGCCTCTTTGCGTGCTCGACCAGGCACTCCTCCTCATCCTGCAGGAACTCGATGTAGAGCGTTGGGGCGGTGGTGGCGGAGCGGGTGATGAGCCCGACATTTGACGGTGGGGTGGCGGCCACAATGGTCACCTCCCGCCTTTGCGCCGTGGTGCTGGGGCGAGTGATGGCCACGGTGGCCGACAGTGGGGTGGCGGCCATGACGACCACGTCCCACATTTGAGGCGCGGTGGTGGAGTGGGCGATGGCCCTGGCTTTCGACGGTGGTGTGGCGGCCACGACGGCAGACAGTGGGGTGGCGGCAAGGGCGGCCGGTAACATCTGCCGACGGGAAGCTGCGGCGGAGCGTGTGATGGGTGTTGTGCGCACCCAACAGGGATGCCACGCACACTACACTACGTCAGGGACTGTGCCGCCGCCCCGGTGTAGCCTCCCAACTAGAGCTGTCCTTTGATAGCGGCAGAGTGGCTGAGCGACGATGATGGACTGGTTCCATTGGCGATTGTGGGAGAAGCAGACGAGAAAAGCTACAAAAGGGAGGGGAAAATGCAATGCGGACTTGCCGGCCGTGAGGATTTTGGGGATTTCGCTGAGTCGGGCATGATGCTTGCACGGTTAAGCATGGGAACCTGCGTGGTTTCGCGGGAATAGGCTCACCGACAATTCATTGGCACCACTTCGAGCCACCATTTGGCCAAAAGAACGCCTACGCGATGCTCAAGCTTGCGCTTGAAG